>NC_084753.1:12962880-12972880 GCF_033978785.1 Entelurus aequoreus | reverse complement strand
TTCTTGTATAATTTTAAATTACTTTTAAAAAAGACCCTATTATTTTGACACAATGCAATTTTATTGTAAGAATGTCACAAATGAATTTTTTTTTAAATGTTTATTTATCCGATATCCACCAAAAACTGGTATATATATATATATATATATATATATATATATATATATATATATATATATATATATATATATATATATATATATATACTCTGGGCAGGGTCCTTTAAGGGTTCATGGGAGTTTGCCCAACCAGTCTACATGTGTTTTGTGGACTTGGAGAAGGCATTCGACCGTGTCCCTCGGGAAGTCCTGTGGGGAGTGTTCAGAGAGTATGGGGTATCGGACTGTCTGATTGTGGCGGTCCGCTCCCTGTATGATCAGTGCCAGAGTTTGGTCCGCATTGCCGGCAGTAAGTCGGACACGTTTCCAGTGAGGGTTGGACTCCGCCAAGGCTGCCCTTTGTCACCGATTCTGTTCATAACTTTTATGGACAGAATTTCTAGGCGCAGTCAATGCGTTGAGGGGATCTGGTTTGGTGGCTGCAGGATTAGGTCTCTGCTTTTTGCAGATGATGTGGTCCTGATGGCTTAATTTAGAGTTAGTTGGTTAGGGTTAGGGTTTGAGGGTTAGGGTTAGAGTAGTATAATAAGGCCGTGCAGAATAAGGCATTAATAAGTACATAATAATGACTAATTAAGAGCCAATATGTTACTAATGTGCATGTTAATAAGCAACTAATTAATGGTGAATATGTTCCCCATACTAAAGTGTTACCATACTTTTTTAAAATTATTTTAGAAAATTATGAATCGATTTAGAATCGGTATGAATAAGAATCGCGAGTCAGATGTGAATTTTTGTGCACCCTTACTAGTATTGATAATAAATAGTAGAGATGTCCTATAATGGCTTTTTTGCTGATATCCGATATTCCAATATTGTCCAACTCTTAATTACCGATTCCGATATCAACCGATACCGATATATACAGTCGTGGAATGAACACATTATTATGCCTAATTTTGTTGTGATGCCCCGCTGGATGCATTAAACAATGTAACAAGGTTTTCCAAAATAAATCAACTCAAGTTATGGAAAAAAATGCCAACATGGCACTGCCATATTTATTATTGAAGTCACAAAGTGCATTATTTTTTTAACATGCCTCAAAACAGCAGCTTGGAATTTGGGACATGCTCTTCCTGAGAGAGCATGAGGAGGATGAGATGGGCGGGGTTGGGGGCGGGGTTGAGGTGGGGGGTAGGGTGTAGCGGGGGGTGTATATTGTAGCGTCCCGGAACAGTTAGTGCTGCAAAGGGTTCTGGGTATTTGCTCTGTTGTGTTTATGTTGTGTTACGGTGCGGATGTTCTCCCGAAATGTGTTGGTCATTCTTGTTTGGTGTGGGTTCACAGTGTGGCGCATATTTGTAACAGTGTTAAACTTGTTTATACGGCCACCCTCAGTGTGACCTGTATGGCTGTTGACCAAGTATGCATTGCATTCGCTTGTGTGTGTGAAAAGCCGTAGATATTATGTGACTGGGCCGGCACGCAAAGGCAGTGCCTTTAAGGTTTATTGGCGCTCTGTACTTCTCCCTACGTCCGTGTACACAGCGGCGTTTTAAAAAGTCATACATTTAACTTTATGAAACAGATACGGATAATTTTGAAACCGATACCGATCATTTACAATATTACATTTTAAAGGATTTATCGGCCGATATTATCGGCAGTCCGATGTTATGGGACACCCCTAATAAATAGGTTGGGGCCACAGACAAAACCTTGTTGAGTCCTGGTGCCAATGTTGTCGGCACTAAACGGGGCCCTTTAAAGGGGATCTATTACTCAAAAGCAAATGTTCTTTTTTGATTGTGTATTTGGGATCTGCATAAGTCCGATCAAGATATGGCGCAGATACTTATAAAACTATCTTGCCTTCCTTCATACTTCCACCAAACGAGCCGTTTTAAAATGTTCAACTAGTGACGGTTTTCCAACATGTGACATCAGCGGGTCTCTCCATATATGGCAGACATTTACCCGAAGAGCTTTGCGCGAGTCCGCCGTCTTTTTCTCTGCCTTCTTGTTGTGGGGCAGGCTGGCTGCCTACATTGCAGATATGTTTTAATTGCGACAAGGCCCTTTTACGACGTGACGGCTGTTTGAACCGCGGTCCAATTCATCCGCCGACATTGGTGTGTCAAAACGAGTGGGTTCGATGCGGCACTTGAGAAGAAAATGAGGACGTGACAGGTTTTCATGGCAACACGTGTCGGAGGGATTATCTCCAGGTGGAGACTTCCATCTCCTCCGGTGGTGAGTGACAGCGTGAAGAGAAGAAGACGGCACGTGAACCCGAGGAGAACAAAGATGGAAGCACTCGATGACGCTGGAGTGTGCGCGGACACATCCACACGTGTTGTCGCTGACATTCGCCGTCCTTTGTTTACCCTCAGCTTGCTTTTTATCCTTGAGCCACATATAGCTCGGCCTCATAATCGCTAAGAGTGAAAATCGTTAGGATTTCTCACAGCCAATAAGGTTCATGATATTAATGAAAATAACTATATTAAACTGATTTACATCATTTTCTGGGGTAGGACCGTACAGTTATTGTAAAAAGCATGTGTACAACACTTCAATGGCAATAAGGGGGAAAAACTGTTGCATTTAAACGCGCAAACAATAATCTTTTTTTTTTTTTATAAAATATATTGCACATTTAAAAAAAATTAAAAAATTAATGATTAATTTCCCAAGTAGTTTAGCGATAATTTATGCATTTATTTGTTTCTATTAAATTTGATTTACTTTTCACAGTCCAAAAGACAGAATAAACAAATAATTAATAAATGATGATTTATTTCAATGCACTTAAGGTATCCATGCAGCAATTACAAGCAAATATAAAAATAAATATTAATGTTAATAAATAAAAGGTCTCAACTCAGTTGTTTTGGGCCTACACAGTTGTGTTTAAAGACACACAAAAAAATAATTCTATATTTTTTAATAATAAAACAACTTGCAAATTGTTTAAAAATCATAACATTTATGTTTCATTTAGGAAAATAGTTGAGGAATAATTTAGTGCAGGATAGAAATAAATACATGCATAAAGTATTGGTATTAAGCTGGATTTACCTGTCCCGGTCCAAATGACACAATAAATAAAGTAATGAATAATAATACCACTATTTTATATATTTATTCATTACAATGCACTCAAGGTCACTGTACAGCAATTAAAGACGTTATAAAACAAATACATTAAAAACCTATTCACTCAACTATTTTGGTCCTGGGCAGTTGTAATTAAACACACAATAATATAATAATTAGATTTTTTTAAAATAATAAAATAAATTGCAAATTATTTTAAAATCATAAAGTCAATGTTTCATTTTGGAAAGTAGTTTAGCATCAACTTAGTGCAAGATAGGTATAAAACACATACATTAATTATTGTTATTAGGCTGGATTTACATTTCACCATCCAAATGACACAATAAATAATGAATAAATAAAACTTCTTATATATTTATTAATTTCAATGCATTCAACGTCTCTGTACAGCAACTGAAAGCATTTATTAAAAAAAAACGTATTCACTCTATTTTTTGGTCCTGCGCATTGTATTTAAACACACAACAAATATATAATTGAATATTTTTTAAATAATAAAATAAATCGGTAATTAATTTACAAATCCTAACATTTATGTTTTATTTAGGGAAGTAGTTTAGCAAAAATGTTGTGCATGATAGAAATAAATAAATACATAAATTATTATTATTAAGCTGGATTACCTTTCACGGTCGAAATAACTTAATAGATAATAAATAAATAATACATGTATTTTATATATGCATTTATTTCAATGCAGTAAAGTACAGCAATTAAAAGCATTTATGAAAAAAAAAGTCTTTACTCAAAAACATTTTCTGCGCAGTTGTATTTAAACACAAAAAAGTGTTTTTCTTTAAATTAAATAAATTGCAATTTAAAGAAAAAATCATAAAATCTATGTTTATTTTATTAAAGTAGCCTAGCAATAATTTAGTGCAAGATAAAACTAAAGTGATGAATACATAAATTGTTATTTAACTGGATTTATCTTCCGCGATCCAAAGGACACAATTAATATATATATGAAAAAATAAAATAAAATAATAATAATAAACTATTTTAAAAAGGTCGCTTTCAAAACACCAAAGGTTATTTTACAGCAATTAAAATAAGTTATAAAAAATAAATTTAAGTTAAATGTTTTGCTCCCAGTAAGCTTCACCTGCATGGGCTCTTTAGAATCAGGCTTCTTCTAAATATGTATTTTGAAAAAGTAATATGTTGGATATACTGTAGGTCACTTTACGGATAGAAATCACATATAAAGTCAACACTTAAATTGGAATTGGGCACTTAAAGGACACCTGCAGTGAGAATCCCCCCCAAGTGCACAATTTCGACCGTGCCGATAGACAATTTCCGATGAAATTGTATTCTCAAGTGACCTGTATCCAATGAAGTAATACTAAGAAATATAGGCTTTTTTATTATTGTTATTTTTGTTGTATCTGTCAAAAAAAAAAAAAGGAAATATAGGCTTACTTTTAAGGTTACTGAAATTGAAAAATATTAATAATACAAGTGCTTTGGCATAAAACATTTTTAAAATCACGTCCAATTCCTATTGCATGTTTGTGTTTTTCAATGCATTAGCACGAAGGCTGTGTAGGCGCAGCCAAACTCATGCTCCTGCAAAACTTTTTGTACCATTTCTTAACAAACCCTCTCGAGAAAACGTTGACTGGAGAGACCTCCGCCCCCGCAAAGCCGCATATTTCTCGTGCATCCTTCGCGCCAGATTGTGCTTGTTTGCTTTTTCACTCCAACACCACTCCCTCAGCCTTCCATTTACATGACCGAGTGGTGGAAAAGAACAAACTCTCCACGATAACATCTACCAAAAAAAAACCAAACACACCGGTTTTTAATATATATATATATATATATATATATATATATATATATATATATATATATATATATATATATATATATATATATATATATATATATATATATATATATATATATATATATATATATATATTTGAGTACATATAATAATATAATGGATATCAAATCAATCAGAAAAATTAAGCAGCTAAAATGGATAAGTGTGGAGACAGGGTTTTGCATGTTTCCCCATCATCCCTTGTAAATGCATGATTGGTATAATGGGTAGAAATTTTGTTTAAAAAAATGTATGCTGATTGTTTTTTTTTTTATAATATTCACAGTTTAAGGAGCAAGTTGTGTTATGTGTGACCATGTTTGTTTAATTTTTGCGCCGGTTGAATTGTTTTCTCTGCACCATGACTAGGGAAGGTTGTTTGGATTGTGTCATATACGTAAATGCTGTGCATTCATTGACATAGTTTTACAATTGATGGCCACTGACTTAAGTCACCAACATAAATCACCAGACTGTGTCAAAACAGCTAATGCCAGTCTGCTGGCCAATTATATACACTTATTATATATTTTTGGGCTCAAATTATATATCATTATTATATATTTTTGGGCTCAAAAAAAGTTGTCCTTTAACAAACTCCTCCTAGGGACTTTGGCCGAATAAGTCTTAGTTAAAATGACAAATACTACACATTTTTCCTAAGCCGTAAGATGTGGGCGTGGTATGGCGCCAAACTTTGCTCCGATGGTTTTTGGCCATTTTTTGGCTAAAAAAATGGGTTGTACTTTAACTCACTCCTAAATAACAGTCTTATAGTCACATTTCCATTAATTACACCCAATATATTAGCCCTGAGTGTGTCCAAGTACCATTACTATGGCAGTCACCCGGCCACTACTACCTTACCCCTATGTAGAAGTACTTCATCACATCTTGGGTAATTCCTCAAAAGTTAGAACTGGTATCAATCACCAGCATAGTGGGTTTTAAGAATAGACTAAGAGGAGAAGTATTGCGGAAAGAGATTATTCTAGATTGTACCTAATGTCATGACTGTTTTTATTGACTATCTTATTGATTATGGGACAAGCAGTAGAAAATGGATGGATGGTACTTATTCGTCACTTATTGTTTGTCTTTGGTACACCAATGTGTATATTTTAGGCCATTGGCTCTTTGTTTTATTTTTGCAAAAATATATATATCTATTTTTATATTGCTCTTTTTATCTTTGGTATGAACATTATAATGTAAACTCAAAGTTATTACTTTTTTTGGTTCTTTGTTGTTGCTATTTTTGTATTACGACATTTTATTATTTGATCATGTTGTACTGCATTTTAATCTTTTGTTTTGTGATTGTGTGATGTTTTTTGTCTGGACCCCTGGAAGAATAGTCTCCACTGCGGTGTAGACTAATGGGGATCCTTAATAAACTAAACTAAACTGGGCCTCCTGTGTACATTTTTTTGCAAAAAAGTTGGTCAACTCAACAGTCAACAGCAGTTGTTAGCATTCCGTGTTGTTAGCATTCCGTGTTGTTAGCATTGCGTTCCCGCGTTATCATCACACATTTCCCACGACAAAGACTCAGCGATGTCACATCGAAAATGATGTATATCAACGGAGTTGATCTCCACTTAGCATGCTCAGCTGCTGATAGCAGTCTCGTTAGCATTATGTGGCGCCGATACCGCATCGCCTCACCTAATTTAGGCCAAACACATGTAGAATACGCGTGGGGGAAAAAAAAAGTGTGCAAAACTATCCACAGCCTGAGACTTGCGGAAGACAGTACGCAACAATTCTAAATGTAGCCAGACTGGTCACGGGTGTAAAAAGTCGACAAATAAAATGGAGGCAGGTATCAGTTGGACAAGGTGAGCTGGATCTACCCGACTGCAAGCCCAGGCTTGCACAAACACACACTCCCAGATAGGATCTCCTGCAGCCTCCTCCAGCTCTATTCCCTCTGTCCTTAAATTGATTTTTCCAATCACTAACAGAATTTCATGCCTGCTGCTGCCAGAGTTGGTCGTTGTCGTCGCCGGCAGAAGAGCACAATGTTATATAGAGTGTGACAGCCAATAATCGGGTTACATTTGCCAATCTGATTATGTGCTCATTGTCATTTGTCACTCCCTCCGTGGTTAAAATAAATAGTGACGTGCGGCTCGATACTGGAGTATCGATACCAGATATTTATGCTGTAATAACTAGCCTTGCACATATTCGCTATTAGAGTAGTTGTTTATTATATTTGTAGTTAATTGTTAATTTTGTATACTATTGTTTATGTTATATAATATTCTTCCTTTAGTTTATTTCGAACATGAACACACTTAGAGTATAATACATCACACAATTTCATATCATTTCACTTTACATCATGTCCAAAAAGGAGTAGGAAGAAGCCAAGCTTATTTAATCCCACCCCTTTCCCACTTCAGAGCGTTTACAAATATATAGAATCATTTACTGACCTTTTTATATAATAAAATAACATCTGTGAATTAGTATACACAACAGTTTTGTAATATGTAATTAATTAATTCGGTCATTATTAACATACTGAGATGAAGAATATCTTATTTTCAATAAGGTTGAAAGTATTTCTCATAATTCTTCTTCTTTGTACTTTGTAAGCACTATTATTTTGAACAACCTCTTAAACTGGATCATATCAGTACAATGTTTAACTTCTTTACTTAATCCATTCCATAATTTAATTCCACATACTGATATGCTAAAGCAGGGGTCACCAACCTTTTTGAAACCAAGAGCTACTTCTTGGGTAGTGATTAATGCGAAGGGCTACCAGTTTGATACACACTTAAATAAATTGCCAGAAATAGCCAATTTGCTCAATTTACCTTTAACTTTATTTTATTATTAATAATTAATGATATTTACACTTAATTGAACGGTTTAAAAGAAGAGAAAATACGAAAAAAATGACAATTAAATTTTGAAACATAGTTTATCTTCAATTTCGACTCTTTAAAATTCAAAATTCAACCGAAAAAAAGAAGACAAAAACTAGCTAATTCGAATCTTTTCGAAAAATTTAAAAAAAATAATTTATGGAATAATTTTTCCTGATTAAGATTAATTTTAGAATTTTGATGACATGTTTTAAATAGGTTAAAATCCAATCTACACTTAGTTAGAATATATAACAAATTGGACCAAGTTACATTTCTAACAAAGACAAATCATTATTTCTTCAAGATTTTCCAGAACAAAAATTTTAAAAAAAGAAATTCAAAAGACTTTGAAATAAGATTTAAATTTGGATTCTACAGATTTTCTAGATTTGCCAGAATCATTTTTTTGAATTTTAATCATAATAAGTTTGAAGAAATATTTCACAAATATTCTTCGTCGAAAAAACTGAAGCTAAAATGAAGAATTAAATTAAAATTACTGTATTATTCTTTACAATAAAATTTTTTTATTTACTTGAACATTGATTTAAATTGTCAGGAAAGAAGAGGAAGGAATTTAAAAGGTAAAAAGGTATATGTGTTTAAAAATCCTAAAATCATTTTTAAGGTAGTATTTTTTCTCTAAAATTGTCTTTCTGAAAGTTATAAGAAGCAAAGTAAAAAAAATAATGAATGTATTTAAACAAGTGAAGACCAAGTCTTTAAAATATTTTCTTGGATTTTCAAATTGTATTTGAGTTTTGTCTCTCTTAGAATTAAAAATGTCGGGCAAAGCGAGACCAGCTTGCTAGTAAATAAATACAATTTCAAAAATAGAGGCAGCTCACTGGTAAGTGCTGCTATTTGAGCTATTTTTAGAACAGGCCAGCGGGCTACTCATCTGGTCCTTACGGGCTACCTGGTGCCCGCGGGCACTGCGTTGGTGACCCCTGTGCTAAAGGTTCTAAGTGTTGTACGTGCATATAAATGTTTTAAATTATTTTTTCCTCCAAAGTTATATTTCTCCTCTTTAGTTGAGAAGAATTGTTGTACATTCTTTGGTAGCAGGTTATAGTTTGCTTTGTACATCATTTTAGCTGTTTGCAATTTTACCAAATCACCGAACTTTAAAATTTTTGACTCAATAAATGTTTAAAATTAATAAAGAGAGCAGAGTCTACTAAGTCAAACTCCTTGGTCAATAAAGCTGATTCTGATATCGATTTTTAAATCAAAATATTGATACTGTAACTATTTGAGATAATGTGTACAGGAACACAGTAAAAAAGTAACTAGACATGTTGAAGAGGCTATTTTTATATTTTCATGTTAACATATTCATGTAACTGAATTGTAAATTACTTTTTATTCTAATATTCTTATTTATTTTGAACTTTTTTAAAATATTTTTTTAAAGTACCAATGATTGTCACACACACACTAGGCGTGGTGAAATTATCCTCTGCATTTGACCCATCACCCTTGATCACCTCCTGGGACGGGAGGGGAGCAGTGAGCAGCAGCGGTGGCCACGCCCGGGAATAATTTTTGGTGATTTAACCCCAAATTCCAACCCTTGACGCTGAGTGTCAAGCAGGGAGCTAATGGGTCCCAATTTTATAGTCTTTGGTATGACTCGGCCGGGGTTTAAACTCACGACCTACCGATCTCTAACCACAAGGCCATTTATTATTTTACTTATTTTCTTTATCGTTTGAAACAACATTCCTCTGTTTTTTCTGTTGTATTACAGTAGGAAGAGGATTCAAAGGGCACTATTTGTCGTAATTTACCTGACACATGAAACGTGACAAATTGGAGTGCACTATCCACTCTAGCTGCCAGACGACAGTAGTGTTGAATATCTTAAAATGTATTCTTCCACAATTCCAACTTTGACCACAAAGTCAGTTGATATGTAGAGTGGCACTTTCCATAATTATCAGCAGACTGCATTGCAAAATGATTAACCCACCTCTTCCTCAGTCTAACGCAAGACCCACCTATCCATCGTACTGTAGCTTGGCTATACTGTTATAAGCGCCACTACCTCAAAGTATTCACAGTTTGAAATAAACACTTCACAGGT
>NC_084753.1:12917880-12957880 GCF_033978785.1 Entelurus aequoreus | reverse complement strand
AGTTGAAGCTGAAGACTGAGCTTAATTGTGCTGCTTGGTTGAAATAAAGGTGAAGCTACTATTTTAGTACAGTCCCAGCAGGCACAAGGCATTGACAACTTGTAGAAGTAGGTCCTGACGTTGAGCAACTCAAACCCAACGTTAAAAAAACATGCTTTTGACGATGTTTAATCAATGTTGGGTTCTGATGCTGATTCGATTATTGAAATTTGGTCAATTCTCAACCAATATTCTACAACACAAACCTAACATTGAAACCACACGCTTTTTGACGACGTTTAATCAATGATGGGTTCTGACGATGATTTGACCATTGAATTTTGGTCAATTCCCACCATCCCAACCAATATTCTATAACACAAATACAACACTGAAACAACAGGCGTTCTGATTACGTTTATTCAGTGTTGCGTTCTGATGATGATTTGACCATAAAATTTTAGTCATTTCCCAAACAATATTCTACAACACAAATACAACTTTGAAACAACATGCTTTTTGACGATGTTTAATCAATGTTGGGTTCTGATGCTGATTCGATTATTGAAATTTGGTCATTTCCCAACCAATATTCTACAACACAAACCTAACATTAAAACCACATACTTTTTGACGACGTTTAATCAATGATGTTTTCTGACGATTTGACCATTGAATTTTGGTCATTTCCCAACCAATATTCTACAACACAAATACAACATTGAAACAACATGCTTTTTGATGACATTTATTCAATGTCAGGTTCTGACGTTGATTTGACCATTGAATTTTGGTCATTTCCCTACCACTATTCTACAACACAAATACGTTGAAACAACATGCTTTTTGACGAAGTTTAATCAATATTGGGTTCTGACGTTGATTTGACCATTGAATTTTGATCATTTCCCGACCAATATTCATCAACACAAATACAACATTAAAACATGCTTTTTGACGACGTTTAATCAATGATGGGTTCTGATGTCGATTTGACCATTACATTTTGGTCATTTCCCAACCGATATTCTACAACACAAACCTAACATTAAAACCACATGCTTTTTGACGACGTTTAATCAATGATGGTTTCTGACGATTTGACCATTGAATTTTGGTCATTTCCCAACCAATATTCTACAACACAAATACAACATTGAAACAACGTGCTTTTTGATGACATTTATTCAATGTCAGGTTCTGACGTTGATTTGACCATTGAATTTTGGTCATTTCCCAACCTATATTTTACCTAACAAAGACAACGCTGAAACAACATGCTTTTTGATGACGTTTATTAGGTGTTGGGTTCTGACGATTTGACCATTGAATTTTGGTCATTTCCCAACAAATATTCTACAACACAAATACAACATTGAAACAACATAATTTTTGATGACATTTATTCAATGTCAGGTTGTGACGTTGATTTGACCATTGAATTTTGGTCATTTCCCAACCACTATTCTACAACACAAATATGTTGAAACAACATGCTTTTTGACGAAGTTTAATCAATATTGGGTTCTGACGTTGATTTGACCATTGAATTTTGATCATTTCCCGACCAATATTCATCAACACAAATACAACATTAAAACATGCTTTTTGACGACGTTTAATCAATGATGGGTTCTGATGTCGATTTGACCATTACATTTTGGTCATTTCCCAACCGATATTCTACAACACAAACCTAACATTAAAACCACATGCTTTTTGACGACGTTTAATCAATGATGGTTTCTGACGATTTGACCATTGAATTTTGGTCATTTCCCAACCAATATTCTACAACACAAATACAACATTGAAACTACATGCTTTTTGATGACATTTATTCAATGTCAGGTTGTGACGTTGATTTGACCATTGAATTTTGGTCATTTCCCAACCACTATTCTACAACACAAATACAACGTTGAAACAACATGCTTTTTGACGAGGGTTTAATCAATATTGGGTTCTGACGTTGATTTGACCATTGAAATTTGGTCATTTCCCGACCAATATTCATCAACACAAATACAACATTAAAACAACATGCTTTTAAACGACGTTTAATCAATGATGGGTTCTGACGTTGATTTGACCATTACATTTTGGTCATTTCCCAACCGATATTCTACAACACAAACCTAACGTTGAAACAACATGCTTTTTGACGACGTTTAATCAAAGTCGGGTTCTGACGTTAATTGTATTATTGAATTTTGGTCATTTCTCAACCAATATTCTACAACACAAATACAACGTTGAAACAACATGCTTTTTGGCAATGTTTAATCAATTTTGGGTTCTGACGATTTGACCATTGAATTTTGGTCATTTCCCAACCAATATTCTACAACACAAACAACGTTGAAACAACATGCTTTTTGACGACATTTAATCAATGTCAGGTTGTGACGTTGATTTGACCATTGGAATTTGGTCATTTCTCAACCAATATTGTACAACACCAACCTAGCGTTGAAACATGCTTTTTGACGAGGTTTAATCAATGTTGGGTTCTGATGTTGATTTGCCCATTGAATTTTGGTAATTTCCCAACCAATATTCTACAACACAAACACAACGTTGAAACAACATGCTTTTTGACGACGTTTATTCAATGTCAGGTTGTGACGTTGATTTGACCATTGAATTTTGGTCATTTCCCAACCAATATTCTACAACACCAACCTAGCGTTGAAACATGCTTTTTGACGAGGTTTAATCAATGTTGGGTTCTGATGTTGATTTGCCCATTGAATTTTGGTAATTTCCCAACCAATATTCTACAACACAACGTTGAAACAACATGCTTTTTGACGATGTTTATTCAATGTCAGGTTGTGACGTTGATTTGACCATTGAATTTCGGTCTTTTCCCAACCAACAACGTGGATCCAATGTTAGACATCAACGTTGTCTCAATTTACAAATACAGCTATTTTGCAACGTTATTTCATAGCCAGTCTTAAAGGACATGTATTTATAATCAACGTTGTATCAATGTACAGTATTTTGCCTGATTCCTGTGAGAATCCTGCGTGGGACTGAAGCATGAAAGGACTATCCAGAACTATCTGCAGTGTGCTCAAACAACCACCAGGTAACTAACATCTGTGTGGGCCAACTGGCCCGTACATGCACATGCGTCCTCCGCTGTTGCCATTTCTAATAGAACTTAATCCGTCAGTGGACTAGCTATGGAAGTGCTAAAAACTACCGGTGCAACAAAGATGTCGGGCAGAAGATACAGTCGAAGTGGAGGCACGAAAAAAAAGACTGCGCGTCCTGAAGAGACTGTCAGAAAGAGGCTTGAAGATGGTCTGTAAAACATAATCTATGCAACAAACAACGTTGGGCATCAACGTTGGCTCATTTTACAAATACAACTATTTTACAATGTTGTTTCAAAGTCTGTTTTAAAGGACATGTATGTATAATCAACGTTGTATCAATGTCTTTTGCCTCATTCCTGTGCGAATGCTACGTGGGGCTGAAGCATCAAGGACTATCCAGGACTAGCTGCAGTGTGCTCAAACAACCACCAGGTAGCATCTGTGAGCCGATAATACTGTATCATTCATCTCTTTCGCACTTTTCAGGTCGGTCGTGAATTCCTCACTCACGCATTAAGTGAGGGATGAGGTGAAAACTAACCCAGACCCATCATATTTCTTTCTTCTTCTTTTTTTTCCAACATTTGTTTATTGGTTTTCAGACACATAATTGGAACCAGTTGTCAAACATACATCAAATGTGCCGTTTTTTTCCCCATCAAGTAAAAAACCACAGACATCTGCATTGCTGAATGGCCTTAGAGCGATACAGCAACCCCCACACACACAAAAGGCTCATCAACCACCCACAGTATTTCTTTTTTTGTTTTATTCAGTGTTAAGGATACAATGTTACTCAGAGGTGTACTAATAACATTTTTTTTCAACAAATGATACCATTTATAGACGTGGCGGAGAGTGGTTGGTGGTGTGGGCGGGGGGGCGTGAAAGGTTTTCTTCTTCTTAGGGGGCGTAACAGCAAATAATCAAGAAGCAGTGTTCTACACTAACACGGCTGATCCACCACAATTAAACCACTCAATAAAGAGTGAGTGCTGTAACCATCGCAATGCCGATACTATGCGTTATTCAAGCCCTTGTACCTTTTTGAGATGAATTTGAATCTGTTATTTCAAGGCCAAATGGTTACATATTGTTACTTTAATTACAGACGGCAGAAGGCTGCTCTGCCGAGGTCAGATTCTTCCCATTCTGGTAGATAATTTAACGTATGGACAGCTATCAGCATGAGAGCGAAGATGAAACCGTCTCAATAAGATGTTCAAATATGAGTAGTGAAAGAGCAAATGCCTCATTCTGAGCATGATTGAGTAAACGCTGGAGTTTCCTCTGGCTTGAGGAGATGTTAAAAGGGCAGTAGCGATTAAAACCCTTTTTGTGTTGTGTAATAATTATTTCTCTTGCTCCCAAAGCAACAAGTCATTAATAAAATGATGGCAACTGAAATGACTTGGTGACCCCCTTAGGCCAAAGGGAGACAAATGTGCCATGGAGATGATGGATCTACTCCAGAATTGTATTTTCATGAAGAAACATTGCATAAATAACTGGACCAATGCATCAGTTGGACTCATCCATCCATCTTATTCCGCGGGTTTGGTCGCGGGGGCAGCAGCTTAAGCAGAGAAGCCCAGACTTCTGTCTCCCCAACCACTTTGTCCAGCTCCCCCCGGGCGATCTTAAGGCATTCCCAGGCCAGCTGGGAATAAAAGTCCCCCCAACGTGTCCTGGGTCTTCCTCGTGGCCTCCTACCGGTCAGAACTCCCCAGAGAGGCGTCCGGGGGACATCCGAACCAGATGCCCGATACACCCCATCTTGCTCTTCTCAATGTGGAGGAGCAGCAGTTTTACTCTGAACTCCTCCCAAATGACAAAGCTTCTTACTCTAAAGGGAGAGCCCCGCCACCCGCCGCAGTAAACTCATTTTGGCCGCTTGTACCCGTGATCTTGTTCTTTCGGTCATAACCCAAAGCTCATGACAATTGGTGAGTACGGGAACATAGATTAACCGGTAAATTGAGATCTTTGCCTCTGACCGATGCAGGGTTCGGATCACTGCAGACGCCGCACCAATCCGCCTGTCGATATCACAATCCACTCTTCCCTCACTCATGAACAAGACTCCAATGTACTTGAACTCCTCCACTTGGGCAATGGACTCAGACTTGGAAGTGCTTATTTTCATCCCAGTCGCTTCACACTCTGCTTCGAACCGATCCAGTGAGAGCTGAAGGTGGCTTGTACAGCCCTTTGAGACACTTGTAATTTAGGGCTATATAAATAAACATTGATTGATTGATTGAAGATCCTGGCCAGAGGAAGCCAGCAGGACCCAATCATCTGCAAAAAACAGAGACCTAATCATACAGCCACCAAAACGGATCCCCTCAATGCCCTGACTGCGCCTTGAAATTCTGTCCATAAAATTTATGAACAGAATCGATGACAAAGGGCAGCCGACTTACTGCCGGCATTGCGGACCAAGCTCTGACACCGATCACACAGGGAGCGGACCGCCACAACCCGGCGGCCCAATACCCCATACTCTGAGATCTCCCCACAGGACTTTGCTAGGAACACAGTCGAATGCCCTCTCCAAGTCCACAAAGCACATGTAGACTCGTTGGGCAAACTCTCATGCACCCTCGAGGATCCTTCCGAGAGTATAGAGCTGGTCCACAGTTCCATGACCAAGAATAAAACCACACTGCTCCTCCTGAATCCCAGGTTTGACTATCAGGCGTAGCCTCTCTTCTCCAGTACACCTGAATAGACCTTACCGGGAAGGTTGAGTAGTGTGATCCTGTGATAATTTGAACACACCCTGTGGTTCCCCTTCTTAAAGAGAGGAACCACCACCTCAGTCTGCCGATCCAGATCCTGATGTCTGCGCAATGTACCAGAGTCTGGCTAACCAACACAGCCCCACATCATCCACAGCCTTAAGGACCTCCAGGCGGATCTCATCCACTCCAAGGGCCCTGCTCCTGAGGAGCTTTTTAGCGACCTCTGCAACCTCAGCCCTAGAAATAGGAGAACCCTCCACAGATTCCAAAGGCACTGCTTCCTCATTGGAAGACATGATGGAGTTAGGCTCAAAACAACTGCATATCTGCAAAAACACCTTTTGTTATGAGTTGTTTCAAAACCAGAAGAGCGAGGTTTTGTGGAGAAAAGGTGAAATGGACCAGACAAGAAGAAACCGAGGCAATAATCGGTTATTCGTACAATATAACATCAAACACGATCCATTCTGGTCCCGTCGGAAATAATGGAAACAGAATTACTCTGTTCCAGAGTTAAACTGGATTGAAAGCAGAGTATATTTGATAAGTTACAAAAGGTAAACACGGTAGGCTATAGGCTACTAGGAGCAAGCAGCTACACAGCAGCTAAGCATACAATAGCACACCAGCTAAACATCTGTAACAAGTGTCCTTGATTCAGTTCTTCTCAATTAATTTCTGTTACGCCCCCCGCGACAAAAAATCGTACAATATGTGTGTACAATTGTTATAAGTACACCTCTGCATAACATCATTGTATCCTGAATAACTTTAGAGAAGAAAAAAACAAAAGGAAATATAGATGAACTTACAACCAACATGAACTTTATTAACATTGTTTTTAAGTCTCCAACAAAAAAGATTTAAAATTCATCAATTTCAGGAAATATTAAAACACATAAAATAAAATCACTATTTAAACTACCGAGAGGGACAATTGGTAGAAGATGGATGGATTTAAAATATGACAATTGCCATTGAAAACCCTCAATAAATAATGATAAATTAAAATTGATCAGCAACATTTACTCAGGAGCACAATATATAAAACACTTTAACCTACGAAACAACAATTAATTGAACAATTTGTGCTGTTTTGTTTTGTTTTTTGTAATAAAAATAAGAAAGTCAGGATTGATGGCTACAATGAGCACGTTTTGCTGTGCACAGCTTTTCGAAGCATGATACTGATAAAGCATGTTCCCACTCTCTGCAAAAGACTGCCTTAATTAGACAATATTGCAGTGTGAAACAGCACATTTGTCAATAACAAAACAATATCATATAGTTATAGTTGCATATTACTTACACATACAAAGTCTCCAAGGCAGGGGTGTATAAGAAAGTATCCAGTAACAAACGTGTCAGCAATAAATTATTGTGGCCAGTGGTTGTTGCCAAAAAAAGAAATCACCATTCCACTTCAACCTAAAGACAGTGTAAGCCAATTCCAGATGGTTAACATTAAAAAGGTTAGTGTTTTTCATTCCTACTATTGTTTTCTGTTTAAATAATTTCACTCAATTTCCTAACATGCAATACTAAGAACAATAAAAGTATGTATGATTCCTGCTTTTATCGTACCAATATCAGTATAGATCAAAAGTTCCAATAGCGGTATTGTATCGGAAATGGAAAAGTTGTATCAGGAAACCCCTCATGTTCTATTTATAATTTAAACTGCTGCGTTTTGCCCGAATTGTGATTGAGACGTGTTTTTAATGGCTTTACAATACAGTGGAACGTCGATTTATGAACCCATCTATTTGCAAACCTTTCGATTTATGAACATTTAAATATGCCTCTGTGTGCGAAACATGTTTCCGTGTACAAACGATTCATTCATTTGTTGCCGATGTTAATGTAAGTGGATTTTACTTTTTTAAATGTTTATTATTGCAGCAATATGGTTGGAAGTTAAGGATTTTTGTCATTTCTGATCATTTGTGAGGGCACCAAACGGACTCTTGTGTGCGTACTGGTTGGGCATTAAACGAACAAACAAAAAACATAAAAAGTTGATCTAAGAGATTTAAGTGTTGAAAGTAAAAAAAACACTTTTATGAATGGGGCCCTTTTGAAACCCTGAGCATTTTAGTGGGATTTTTTATTTTTTTTATTTTTGAAGTGCCATTGCTCAAAAATCAATAATGAATAAAAATACAAAAAATATTAACTATTAACCTATTTAAGGTTTCCATTAGATTTCAATTACTTCACATCAAATGTAAATATTGCTATAAATATAAAACATTGCTATTGCTAATGTTTTTGCTATAAAAAACATGTTTTCTTTGACAAAAAGGCCATTAAACAAAAAAAATGTTTTAACTTTATTTCGACAGATCTGAAGTTGATCTAGAGATTTAACACTGAATAATAATTTAAAAAAATAATACATGACTTATTTCTGACATTTTTATGACCAAGACTCCTCTGTGTCCCAGAGTGTTTTGGCTTTGAAAATGAAAAATGTCAAAATGGCGCCCGCATGCTTTTATTTTTCAGTGTGCGGCCCTCCATGGAAAAAGTTTGGACGCCCCTGCTTTCAGCAAACACATTAATGTAGGCGGATGCAGTGTTAACCCAGCAGGCACAAGACATTGAAACAACGTTGGGAACTTTTTGGATTAGGTCCGGACGTTGAGCAATTTAAACCTAACATTAAAACAACATGCTTTTTGACCACGTTTAATCAACTTGGGTTCTGACGTTGACTTTACCATTGAATTTTGATCATTTTCCAACCAATATTTTACAACACAAATACAACGTTGAAACATGCTTTTTGACCACGTTTAATCAACTTGGGTTCTAAAGTTGATTTGACCATTGAATTTTGGTCATTTTCCAAACAAATATTTTCCAACACAAATACAACGTTGAAACAACATGCTTTTTGACGCCGTTTAATCAATGTTGGCTTCTGACGTTAATTTGACAACTGAATTTTGGTAATTTTCCAGAAATATCATACAACACAAACCTAACGTTGAAACATGCTGTTTGACGATGTTTTTTCAATGTCAGGTTGTGACGATTTGACCATTGAATTTTGGTCATTTTCCAACCAATATTTTCCAACACAAATACAACGTTGAAACAACATGCTTTTTGACGACTTTTAATCAATGTTGGGTTCTGACTATTTCACCATTGAATTTTGGTCATTTTCCAACCAATATTATACAACACAAACCTAATGTGGAAACAACATGCTTTTTGACAACTTTTAATCAATGTTGGGTTCTGACTATTTGACCATTGAATTTTGGTCATTTTCCAACCAATATTATACAACACAAACCTAATGTGGAAACAACATGCTTTTTGACAACGTTTAATCAATGTTGGGTTCTGACGTTGATTTGACCATTAAATTTTGGTCATTTCCCAACCAATATTTTCCAACACAAATACAACGTTGAAACAACATGCTTTTTGACGCCGTTTAATCAATGTTGGGTTCTGACGTTGAGTCGACCATTGAATTCCGGTCATTTTCCAACCAATATTCTATAACACTATTAAAACAACATACTTTTTGACAGCGTTTATTCAATGTCAGGTTGTGACGGTGATTTGACCGTTGAATTTTAGCCATTTCCCAACGAACAAAGTGGATCCAACGTTGGACGTCAACGTTGTCTCAATTGAAAAATACAACTATTTTGTGATGTTGTTTCAAAGGATATGTATGTAAAATCAACATTGTATCAATGTCTTGTGCCTGCCGGGAAGAGCCTTTTTTGTTTTGAAATGCTAATCTACTTTGCAATCTCGACATGCATATTTAATCATTTCAAAATTGTAACCAATTACTACTTCTGACTTCAAAGTAGACACTAGCACTTTCTTCGCCTGGTGACCTTTTGAACTGCGAATAGAACATCACACCCGCATGATCCTTGCACAGCAGCGCTGTATCGATTATCAGAAGCAGCTCAAATCGGACTTATTGTGCGTGCGTATTAAAAATGCATCGCTGCTGGGCGAAAAACAAACACCGGTCGGCAAAAGTGACGCGGGGCTTGTGGAGAGCGCCGCCGCCGCCGCCGCACGAACGTGTAAATTATGCACGTTCATGATCGCATTTGTATGACATAATTCCCAGCCTCACTCATCCAAATAAAAGTAAGTGAATTCCGGTATAAAATATTCATGCTGATGAAGCTCTTCGGAATCAGGCAGCACTTAATGTCACCTATGGCAGAACCTTCCCGTTCACTGCCGTGGTCTCCCAGGATTCCAGGGACAACAATGGCTTTGGGTTTTATTTTCGGCTTCTGTAAATTATTCACTCCGCGTTCCCCGACATTTACGCCGATGAAGTCGCATTCTTCGCTCCCTCACTCACTCCCGCTTTGACAAACTGGTGCGCGCCCCGGATAAGATCTGTCTTTAGCTTATCTCTGCGGGGCCTCGGCGAGCTCTCCCAGGAATATTGATGGTGACACCCTTGTGTGCGGCGACGCCTCCTTTTCAACAGACAGAGCGCCGACTCTTTCGGGAAGGGGTTTTTAGTTCCGTGTTGGGAGCGCCGAACAAGATTGTTAACCCGCCAGGCAGAGCGGCAAAAGCTTTTACATGGCGGTACCGGCGCACCGCAGGGCTCTCGGGGGCTTGGATTAGTCGCGGGGACTTTGAACGGTGCATAATTCATCTCGGCTGAGGTCTGCTTGTTGTCTTGTCCGAGCCCACAGGCGAGACAAGGCTGCTCGGACCGAGCTGATCACTTTCTTTTGCAGACCACAGTGTATCCCCTTATTTCAGGGGTGTCCAAACTTTTTCCACTGAGGGCCGCATTCTGAAAAATCAAAGCAAGCGGGGGCCATTTTGATATTTTTTATTTTAAAAACCAATACAATATATGTATAAAAAATATACATATAGGCCTCCACTCAGGCTTGATCCCGGGGACCCCAAAGGGTTTTGGTCAAAAAAATATTAAAAATATGTCATTATTCAGTATTATTATTTTCTATTATTATTCAAGTTTTAAATCGCTAGATCAACATTAGGTCTATCTGTCAATATAACGGTTTTAAAGATTTAAGTTGTATGCTCTTGTTGTCAAAGAAAACCCTGTTTTTTTATGGAAAAAATACAAAATATGCAATATTTTCAAACAATAAAATTTTTAAGTGGAATATTTGAGATTATATAATAATTGGAGCCTTAAAAAGGTCAGTAACTCATCAATCAATCAATCAATGTTTATTTATATAGCCCTAAATCACAAGTGTCTCAAAGGGCTGTACAAGCCACAACGACATCCTCGGTGTCGAGTGGGTTTGACATAATATTGTGAAAGTCCAACACATCAGCGAAAGTCCAGTCCATGGTGGGGCCAGCAGGAACCATCCCGAGCGGAGACGGGTCAGCAGCGTAGAGATGTCCCCATCCGATGGACAGGCTAGCGGTCCACCCCGGAGCAGAGTAGAAAAGAAAAGAAACGGCAGATCAACTGGTCTAAAAAGGGAGTCTATTTAAAGGCTAGAGTATACAAATGAGTTTTAAGATGAGACTTAAATGCTTCTACTGAGGTAGCATCTCTAACTTTTACCGGGAGGGCATTCCATAGTACTGGAGCCCGAATAGAAAACGCTCTATAGCCCGCAGACTTTTTTTGGGCTCTGGGAATCACTAATAAGCCGGAGTTCTTTGAACGCAGATTTCTTGCCGGGACATATGGTACAATACAATCGTCAAGATAGGCAGGAGCTTGACCGTGTAGTATTTTATACGTAAGTAGTAAAACCTTAAAGTCGCATCTTAGGTGCACAGGAAGCCAGTGCAAGTGAGCCAGTATAGGCGTAATATGATCAAACTTTCTTGTTTTTGTCAAAAGTCTAGCAGCCGCATTTTGTACCATCTGTAATCTTTTAATGCTAGACATAGGGAGGCCCGAAAATAAAACGTTACAGTAATCGAGACGAGATGTAACGAACGCATGAATAATGATCTCAGCATCGCTTGTGGACAAAATGGAACGAATTTTAGCGATATTACGGAGATGAAAGAAGGCCGTTTTAGTAACACTCTTAATGTGTGACTCAAACGAGAGAGTTGGGTCCAAGATAATAACCAGATTCTTTACCGAGTCGCCTTGTTTAATTGTTTGGTTGTCAAATGTTAAGGTGGTATTATTAAATAGATGTCGGTGTTGAGCAGGACCGATAATCAGCATTTCCGTTTTCTTAGCGTTGAGTTGCAAAAAGTTAGCGGACATCCATTGTTTAATTTCATTAAGACACGCCTCCAGCTGACTACAATCCGGCGTGTTGGTCAGCTTTAGGGGCATGTAGAGTTGAGTGTCATCAGCTTAACAGTGAAAGCTAACACCGTATTTGCGTATAATGTCACCTAGCGGCAGCATGTAAATACTAAAGAGTGCAGGGCCAAGAACCGAACCCTGGGGAACTCCGCACGTTACCTTAACATAGTCCGAGGTCACATTGTTATGGGAGACGCACTGCATCCTGTCAGTAAGATAAGAGTTAAACCAAGACAAGGCTAAGTCTGACATCCCAATACGCATTTTGATACGCTCTAATAAAATATTATGATCAACAGTATCGAAAGCGGCGCTAAGATCAAGAAGCAGCAACATAGATGACGCATCAGAATCCATCGTTAGCAATAGATCATTAGTCATTTTTGCGAGGGTTGTCTCCGTAGAGTGATTTGCCCTGTAACCGGATTGAAAAGGTTCACAGAGATTGTTAGACGCTAAGTGTTCATTTAGCTGCTGTGCGACAATTTTTTCGAGAATTTTCGAGATAAACGGAAGGTGGGACACCGGCCGGTAGTTTACCATGAGGAATAACAACATTCATTTTAATTCATTATTATTTTTTGAGCAAAGACACTTAAAAACAAATCACACTAAAATTATTGGGGATCCAAATAATTATAGTGTTAAAAAATAAATTCAATTTTTTTTTTTTTTTACGGTTTACTTTGAACACAATAATCTCGAGATCAACTTCAGATCCATCCGTCAATTATACGTTTTATTGTTGTTTATGTTTTTCGTTTGTTCGTTTTAGGCCCTTCTTTATAAAAAACAGCTCAGTTTTTTATATGGCAAACACAAAATATGCAACATGTTCCCCAAAAATATCTCAGATGTGACGTCATTGGAGCCTTGAATAGGTCAATAATTAATAATGACATTGATTTTGATTCATTATTATTTTTTAAAGAAAGAAACAGCCTGCATGGCAGCTTTGTGTTATTTGAGTAACATTTTCCTGTTACATTTCACCTGTTTGCTCTTTTATACCACTTATCATGTTTTACGTTTTTTTCATTCGTATTTTTAAAATGTGCCGTGGGGCCGTTAAAAAATGACCTGCGGGCCGCACTTTGGACACCCCTGCTATTTGCAAAGACTAGGTAGAACTATGGATGGGTACCAAACCCAACTTCCAGGATAGAATAGAACAGCTTTATTGTCCGTCCGTCTTCTTTCGGGGTCGCGGGGGGTGCTGGAGCCTATCCCAGCTGCATTCGGTACACCCTGGACAAGTCGCCACCTCATCGCAGGGCCAACACAGACAGATAACATTCACACTCACATTCACACACTAGGGACAATTTAGTGCTGCCAATCAACCTATCCCCAGGTGCATGTTTTTGGAAGTGGGAGGAAGCCGGAGTACCCGGAGGGAACCCACGCAGTCACGGGGAGAACATGCAAACTCCACACAGAAAGATCCCGAGCCCAGGATTGAACCCAGGACCTTCGTATTGTGACCACTGTGCTGCCCTTTGACAGCTTTATTGTCATTGGACTTAAAAAAATACCAGATTAACTTTCAGTACAACCGCCCAAGAGCAGACAATAAACAGGGGTATGCAGAACAGGAAGTAAACATCAGCTCAAACAACTAGTCCCTCTGGGGGTGGACTCAGTTTGAGACCAGGAAAAAACCTGGAGCACAATAAGCACATACGGACAAGCACACAAAATAACTTGAGATTTGCAACGGGAAATAACTTGAGATTTGCAACGGGGGGGGGGGGATGATCAGGGCGCTGCTCCGTAAGCCATGGTGTCTTTGAAAAAGGGGGGAGGGATTTATTCAGGACGCCGTTCGCTGGGGTCTTTGCAGCACGGACTTGCCGAGGGAGTCAAATTGTAGCCAAGGATTGATTTTGGTTGGGGCGATCAAACACATTCCACTGGTTTGTCAGCTCTGATTGTCCATTCTGGCACTCAAATTGGACATTTGGCATTGCTGAGTGGAAAGCTTTTCCGAGATGTTATCCAATTAGAGATTCAATTCCAAGATCGCCAAGTGCCCAACCCCGTCCATTGCAACAGGCAGCTTTAGGCTCCCTAAACGGCTGCCATCGTCTTCCGAATTGGTTGATAGACCAGAGCAAGGCTCAATCCAATCAGTAGATGACCTGGTAACACAGTTCCAAATAGATAAATATTGTCAAGGTCTTCGATGGAAAGAACTGCCAGGCACAGGACTCGCCACTTCTCCCAAGGGTCCCTCGTGTATTCGGCTGCAAACAACCCGCCAGGACCGGCAGGTTCTCCCAAACCTGTACTTCTCGCCTAGAAGATTTTGTCAATTAGCTCGCCACCAGCTGGCATCCCCAATGAAATTAAACTACTTCTATAGCACTTATTTAAAAAAATGAACAATTAAAAAATCATAACAAAACTGTATTGATTGTTTTTATTGAGACTTTTGGGGGCCCTTTAAAATGTTTGGAAACCGCAGGTCTGTTTAAATGCTGTTCATGTTAGCCCTAGCGATCGGCAGCGCCAGCTGGTCGCTTGAATAATTAAAGGAGTAAATGCTAACATTAATAGCGTTCAAACACAGGCTTGTATTTACCTAAGATTTTAAAGTGTCCTCAAATGTCTCATAAAAAACGATAAATACAGTTATTGTTTTACATTTGTACATTTTTGAAAGTGAAAAGTGCTATACAAATAAAGTTTGATTTGCTTAGCGGTGCCAGCTGGTAACTGACGATCGGCAGCTCCATCTGGTAGCTAGTGATCAGCTGATGCAACCTGGTAGCTAGCGATTAGCTGGCACCAGTCGGTAGCTAGCGATCTCTGACTCCAACTGGTAGCTCATGATCAGCTAGAGCAAGCTGGTAGCTAGCCATTAGCTGGTGCAAGTTGGTAGCTGGCAATTAGCTGGCGCAAGATGCTAGCGATTAGCCGACACCAGTTGGCAAATAGCAGCGCCTGCTGGTCGCTAGAAAGATGGATTGCTAGCAACCAACAGCTGGCACCGCTAATCGCTAGCGACCAACTTACATGAGCTAATTGCTAGCTACCAGCATGCTCCAGCTGATCACTAGCTACCAGCTGCCATCATTGATCACTAGCTACAAGCTGGCGCCACCGATCACACCAAACTTTATTTGTATAGCATTTTTTCCTTCCAAAAATGTATAATTAAAAAACTGAAAGAAAATGTTTGTGAATGTTTTATAATGAGGCGTTTAAAGGCCATTTGAAATTTTTGGCAAACACAGGCCCGTGTTTGAATGCTATTCAGGTTAGCATTTTCTCCTTTAATTTTACTAGCAACCAGCTGGCACCAGCGAATTGCTAGCTACAAGTTGGCGCCAGCTGATCACTTGCTACCAGCTGTCATCGTTGATCGCTAGCTACCAGCCTGCGCCGCTGATCGCTAGCTACCAGCCTTCGCCGCTGATCGCTAGCTACCAGCCTGCGCCGCTGATCCCTAGCTACCAGCCTGCGCCACTGATCGCTAGCTACCAGCCTGCGCCACTGATCGCTAGCTACCAGCTGTCGCCGCTGATCACTAGCTACCAGCTAACATTGTTGATTGCTAGCTACAAGGTGTGCCACTGATCGCTAGCTACCAGCTTCCAAAAGTGTATCATAAAAAAAAAAAATTGTATTGATAATTTTTTATGAGGTGTTTGAAGGCCCTTTAAAATGTCCTGTGATTAAATGCTATTCATGTTGGCATTTTCTCCTTAAAAGTTCACTCGCTACCAGCTGGTACCAGCTAATCGCTAGCGACCGGCTGTTAATCACTAAAAATCAGCTCGCACGACTAATTGCTAGCTTTTCACAGACTCGCTAGAAATTAGCTGGCGCTGCTAATCGTTAAAAACTACCGCTTATAGCTCGAAAAATGAAAGAAAATGCTATTTTAACCGAGGCTTGTTTTTGCCTACGTTTGCCAAAAGTTTCTTAAATAACAATTAATAGTTAAAAAAAAAATAAAAAAATATATATATCTTACTTTGTGTGCCTAAAAATGCTAAAAATTTTAATGAAAAATAACCGTGCTATGAAATGTTTTATATTGTTAGGTCACTATATAGCGTTCTGACAACCTGCTAACATTAATTAGAGCTAGAGATGTCTAATAATGGCTTTTTTGCCGATATCCGATATTCCGATATTGTCCAACTCTTAATTACCGATTCCGATATCAACCGATACTGATATATACAGTCATTGAATTAACACATTATTATGCCTAATTTTGTTGTGATGCCCCGCTGGATGCATTTAACAATGTAACAAGGTTTTCCCAAAATAAATCAACTCAAGTTATGGAAAAAAATGCCAACATGGCACTGCCATATTTATTATTGAAGTCACAAAGTGCATTATTTTTTTTTAACATGCCTCAAAAAAGCCGCTTGGAATTTGGGACATGCTCTCCCTGAGAGAGCATGAGGAGGTTGAGGTGGGAGGGGTTGGGGGTGGGGGGGGGGGGTAGCGGGGGTGTATATTGTAGCGTCCCGGAAGAGTTAGTGCTGCAAGGGGTTCTGGGTATTTGTTCTGTTGTGTTTATGTTGTGTTACGGTGCGGATGTTCTCCCAAAATGTGTTTGTCATTCTTGTTTGGTGTGGGTTCACAGTGTGCCGCATATTTGTAACAGTGTTAAAGTTGTTTATACGGCCACCCTCAGTGTGACCTGTATGGTTGTTGACCAAGTATGCTTTGCATTCACTTGTGTGTGTGAAAAGCCATAGATATTATGTGATTGGGCCGGCACGCAAAGGAAGTGCCTTTTAGGTTTATTGGCGCTCTGTACTTCTCCCTACGTCCGTGTACACAGCGGAGTTTTAAAAAGTCATACATTTGAATTTTTAAACCGATACCAATCATTTCCGATATTAAATTTGAAAGCATTTATCGGCCGATAATATCGGCAGTCCGATATTATCGGCCATCTCTAAATAGAGCACAAGGTTTTCAAATGTAAACAAACCAAAAAAGTCCGTGCCATGAAGTGAGTTCACTGCACGTGACTGAAACACAATAATATTGTGATAGCAACTCATCATGTCAAACAACATTAACAAGTAATACGAAACAGATTGCATTTGGGACGCCACGCTGCTGATATATTGTGTTCCATGCAGCATAAAAGTAAGGTGATCAATAGAGCCGCGCGTTGGGAAATAAAAGTAATAAGTAATTTGCGCAGCATATTTTCCTAAATCAACATGTCTGCTCAGCAGCTCCATTAGCCCCATGATTTAAGGCTGAGCCGAGTCCAATCGCACGGCGCTATCACCACGTGCAGGCGGGCTTGTGGCGCCGCCCGGGCCTTGGTGCAGGTGCAGGGAACTCATTATCTTCCCTATTAGCCTTCCGAAACGCACGCGGCGCAGCCAAGCGATGTTCAAAGCTAAACTAATAGCGCTACTATCCACCCCGACGTGACCCTGGGATGCCTTTGAAAGTGGATGTGCGCTGGACCAACTGTACGGAAGGTCATCTCCAGAAGAAAGCAGTAGTGGTAGGAAGCAGACCTGTCAAATCTATATTTTCCATATTTCATTTAAATGTACCCTATTTTCAAGTAAGTATGGGCAACGTTCAGATTTCAACCAATACGGTACCAATTCCTGGTACCTGGGACTCGATACCGGTACTAATTTCCTGTACTTTTTTGTTTATTAAATACATATTGTTTTTGATAATAAAATAAGAAATGTTATTGCAATATTTAAAAATGAGCTAATTATAGCTGCAGTGCCATTGTTATATATTTTTATAATTTGCAATATGGCAGCAGTGTATAGTTTATGGTATTTTATAGTTTTTTTGTTGCGCCCTAAAAAGTGTTAATACTGTAAATATTGTACTTATCACACACTGTTTTGATCATAACGTGCATCTTAGTTGTGGTTTTCATGAACACATTTAGAGGTATTGAAGTCGCCATGTAAAATTGCTAATGTTAATCAGTAGCATGCAAAGCCAATGTATATTACCATCAAGCTAGCGCATTTTATTTTTTTATTTTTTTTGTCCTGTCCAGCTTCTCAGGCAAATCATATTGTTGACGTAGATGCCCATATCGGCTGTTCAGATTTACTTTACAAAAGAGAAGTGTAGGATACTTCTCTTGTTGCCTTATTTGTGTTTGACTTTATTAAATGTTTTTATATCATTATTTGGTGCAGCCGGGCCGGAGAAGGAGGGGATAGAAAGAGAAAAAAAGGAAGACAGGGGGAAATTGTGCGGACAAGAGGGGGATTAGACAGAGAGACAAAAACAACAACAGCAAACACAACAATAACAACAATAGAGCAACATCAGCAAATATGATAAGTACAAATATGATGGTAAAAGTGATAGCAAATAAGCAGTTAGCGAGATAAATAATAATACAGAAATGACAATGAGCATTATTACACTACAGAAATACAAATACCAATAGAAATAGCCTAATTGATAATGAACATTACCAATAATTTACCTCTATCATCAACAATACAGTTGTTCAAATGTAACAATACATATATGTAATGATAACTTGAAATACAAAAGAATGCAGATAAACAGAGGGGAAGAAAGAGAAGCAACCTATATTAACCTTGTAGATTGTTATAGTAACAGTAGGTTAAGCTTTGTCAGTGTGCCATGTGTTATCCAGTTTACCCTAGAGTAACAACGTTAAATTATGTTTGATGAAACGTGATTAGCGCATTTTTGGTATAGTTACCGTTGGATTTGTATGTTAATCAGTGCTAGATAGGACCGGCGAGACTCGGTCGATCCAAAAAAAGTACCGGATTTAGTAGTCATTCTTTGGGTATCGTCCAATTCGGGGATTATTTGTGGCCCGTGACTTGTTTTGTTATAGTAGAAAAAAACAAAAAACAAGTTTAAAAAAATTCAAATACAGCAAAAAGGCCTAATGTAAAACATACTTTTTAAAAAAATATTGTCATGCAAATGCTAATCAGTAGCATGTATAGAGCAAAGCCAATATATATTAGCATCAAGCTACCGCATTTTTGGCTATTCAGCAACCCAGGTGCCGTGACACGGTATAGTTGGATTTTACGTGAATCATGGCCGTCTGGATTGGTGCTGAAAAAGTCCCCATCCCACAGCGGTGTGTGACCAGCATAAGGTAGAGGTGCCACGCTGTTCTACCCAACGCTGCAGAGGCTCCTTTTTGTCATATAAATACTGTACATTGTTACAATGCCAACAGATTTTTGGAAAAGACGCCAAACACAAACTGTCCTGAATTTTTGTGATTATAAAGAAAACATACCGTATTTCCCTGACTATAAGCCGCTACTTTTTTCCTACGTTTTGACTACCGCGGCTTATAAAACGGTGCGGCTAATCAATGGATTTGTCTTTGCTAACCACGCTAATGTTGTGTATTCAACAAAAAGTTTTCATAAAACACAAGAGACACTACACACGGCGTGGCGAAGTTGGTAGAGTGGCTGTGCCAGCAATCGGAGTGTTGCTGGTTACTGGGGTTCAATTCCCACCTTCTACCTTCCTAGTCACGTCCGTTGTGTCCTTGGGCAAGACACTTCACCCTTTGCCTCTGATGGCTGCTGGTTAGCGCCTTGCATGGCAGCTCCCGCCATCAGTGTGTGAATGTGTGTGTGAATGGGTAAATGTGGAAATACTGTCAAAAGCGCTTTGAGTACCTTGAAGGTAGAAAAGCGCTATACAAGTATAACCCATTTATCATTTATCATTTACTAAGAAGGTGTGTTATGGTTTGTGCTATGGCGCCATCTTTTGAACGAGTTCTCTCACTGCAGGTGCTGCGGGTTTGAACGTCTGCAGTATTTCCTTCCGTTTAGTGTTTTAGACCGTAAGTCTGCCAGTCGTCCAGAAGCATTTCTACCCCAATGGATTCTTCATTCATCACTCCCAGCAACGTTTGTAAGTTTCACAATACAACTAAAACAATTCATACTTACTAAACCGTCCAATGTGCGATGTCTGTAGGAGTGTTTTCATGCATAGTTGTACGTGCTATCGAAATATGACGCTAGCCTCGTTAGCATTAGTGAAAATGCTAACATTTTTACAAGTGTCTGTGCTAGTATTATTAACTTATCTTATTCCTTTTGTATTGTTTCACAAATTCCTCAGTAAATTCGCCAAAACGTCACCGTGGATTTATTGAGTCCATTTAGCTAATTGGAGAGCTAGCTTTTTCAGTTAGTGGATCCATGACGATGACTTCTGTTTTGTTTGATCAGCCGTTTTACTGCCATGTTACAGACACCTTTTAGAAACAATTAAAAGGTATGTAAATAAACATTTACATAATCTCTCTGTGTAAATAACTAACTAAAATATAGTGGGTGCGATTTAAATACCGGTGCTCTTTAAAGTCCGTAAAATATGGTAGTTTATGGTGGTTTTTTTCTGTTCTTCGTTGCGCCCTAAAAAGTGTTACTGTAAGTATTATACTAATTACACACCAGCTGTTTGTAACGCACATCTTAGTTGTAGTTTTCATTAACAAATTTGGAAGTGTTGAATTCGCCATGTAAAATCGCTAATGCTAAACAGTAGCATGTATATAGCAAAGCTGATGTATATTAGCAACAAGCTAGCGCATTTTTGCTATCGCAACAAGTTACCGTTGGATTTTACTTGAATTGGTGCTTGGTAAGACGGTGCCAAAAAAAGTACCAGTTTCTGTACCCGTCCTTTAGGTATGGTCCAATGGGCAGCCTGGTACCATTTGTGGCCCTTGACTTGTTTTGTTATTAACCTGCAGCACATCGTAGAGAAAAAAAAAGCAAAAATAAATTCAAATAAAGCAAAAAAGGTGTAATGTAAAAACACTTTTTAAAAAGTTTTTCACAAAATAATAAAAAAAGAAACCTACCCTACCCTAAAATAATCGAAGGGTACAATACAGTATTTCGATACTTTTGCTGCACGCAACATCACGTCTGGTTGCAAACTAAACATCCGGCTCAAACACTTGGCGGGCAAACATGCAGTCAGAAGCTCTCAAGTGGGGAATTTTTGGGTAACGTTGCCCTTTTCCAAACCAACAAAGCAAAAATGCTCCAATGTAAGTAAAGTAAGGGTCACTTTTCCAAAATGCGCTAGCTTGATGCTAATTTACATTGGTTTTGCCATATACTTGCTACCGATTAGCGATTTTACATGGCGATTTCAACACCTCCCAATTTGGTAATGCAAACTACAACTAAGATGCACGTTACAATAAAGAGTATTTACCTGACGTAATGAAATTCTGGGCCCCGTTAAAACCTTTGAGGGTCAACAAGGGCATCTGGTCAGCCCTTGATGTTTGTTTTAATGTGTCTTTTTTGCAGTCATTGAACTCAAAACAGCCATCCTGACTAAGTCGAACTAATAAATATTAGCTCAATTTGAAACCTTTGCTGAGCGGAGGATTTGTCGCAAGCTTTGAAGGGTAAAAAAAAAAGAAACACAAAATGTTTTTAAGTCAGTCAGCTGGAAGTTCAATAAACAAACTGATGTTTAATAACAAGTATTACCGTGGATGTGCCACATTGTGAGACCACATCAGTAATAGATTGTCTTTAAAAAAAAAAAAAAAATCCCACAAAGGCAGCTCCATCGATCATAAAAACAAGTCAGGCAGCCAGACAGCAGATTTATGAAAGACAGTAATAATTAAAAAACAAAAAGCTGAATGACATTTGTCCCTGTCATCATACATTAAAATTGCAGGAAGTGTACTTATTTTGGGGAATTGTACCCATCATTCACGGGCCTTTTGTGGGACAAAAACTATCTTTTTTTCTCCTCTGTCTACTAAACAGTGAAAAACTGCTGACAAGGCACAAAATGAGGATTCATCTATTTTGCCGCCTACACTGTACAGCTCTCCCAAAAAAAACAAACATCCAAAAACAGCAACAAAAGCAAGGAACTACTTTTGAGCAGTTCAGCTAGATACTGAGCTGAGAAAAACTTCACACTCTGCTGCGAAACCATCCGGCTGAAAATCCAGCGGGACCACATCATCCACAAGAAAGCTGAGACCTAATACCCAAGCCACCAAAGCGCCCAGAAATTATGTCTATTGTCCTGTTGGAACACCCAACTGCACCCGAGACCCAACCTCTGGGCTGATGATTTTAGGTTGTCCTGAAGAATTTGGAGGTAATCCTCCTTTTTCATTGTCCCATTTACTCTCTGTAAAGCACCAGTTCCATTGGCAGCAAAACAGGCCCAGCGCATAATACTACCACCCCCATGCTTGACGGTAGGCGTGGTGTTCTTGGGATTAAAGGCCTCACCTTTTCTCCTCCAAACATATTTGCTGGGTATCGTGGCCAAACAGCTCAATTTTTGTTTCATCTGACATCACATGGACAAAGATAAGAGACTTTCTGGAGGAAAGTTCTGTGGTCAGATGAAACAAAAATGGAGCTGTTTGGCCACAATACCCAGCAATATGTTTGGAAGAGAAAAGGTGAGGCCTTTAATCCCAGGAACACCATTATTATGCTCTGGGCCTGTTTTGCTGCCAATGGAACTGGTGCTTTACAGAGAGTAAATGGGATAATGAAAAAGGAGGATTACCTCCAAATTCTTCAGGACAACCTAAAATCATCAGCCCGGAGGTTGGGTCTTGGGCGCAGTCGGGTGTTCCAACAGTACAATGACCCCAAACACACGTCAAAAGTGGTAAAGGAATGGCTAAATCAGGCTAGAATGAAGGTTTTAGAATGGCCTTCCCAAAGTCCTGACTTAAACGTGTGGACGATGCTGAAGAAACAAGTCCAGGTCAGAAAACCAACACATTTAACTGAACTGCACCAATTTTGTCAAGAGGAGTGGTCAACAATTCAACCAGAAGCTTGTGTATGACTACCAAAAGCACCTTATTGCAGTGAAACTTGCCAAGGGACATGTAAGCAAATATGAACATTGCTGTATGTATACTTTTGACCCAGCAGATTTGGTCACATTTTCAGTAGAGCCATAATAAATTCATAAAAGAACCAAACTTCATGACATTTTTTTGTGACCAACAAGTATGTGCTCCAATCACTCTATCACAAAAAAAAACAAGAGTTGTAAAAATTATTGAAAACTCAAGACAGCCATGACATTATGTTCTTTACAAGTGTACGTCAACTTTTGACTGGTTGGGCAAACTCCCAACCCGAGGTTTGACAATCCAACGTAGTCTCTTCTCTCGTACACCTGAATAGACCTTAACAGAATGATCCCACAATAGTTGGAGCACACCCTCAAGGCTCCCCTTCTTAAAGCCAGGAACCACCACTCCTGCTACACCTGCATCGCGTCTCAGCTCGTCAAAGTTATTCTAGATTGTAAACCATGCCTCTCATCTGGATAATAGGAGGTCTAGAAGTTGTTCATCTGCGACATTCAGTTTATACCCGGTATATGGAGACTAACACACTACAACAGAAGACAGGGTCAGCAACAACTTTTTTAACTCTTCGTGTGGATTAAAATGTATTCTTGATCTAAACGGGAAGGTATGGACGCCCGATCAGTCTGCCGATGGTTTAAAATTGTACCGATTCATTTACCGTATTTTTCGGAGTATAAGTCGCACCGGCCGAAAATGCATAATAAAGAAGGAAAAAAACATAAGTCGCACTGGAGTATAAGTCGCATTTTTTTGGGAAATGTATTTGATAAAACTCAACACCAAGATTAGACATTTGAAAGGCAATTTAAAATAAATAAAGAATAGTGAACAACAGGCTGAATAAGTGTACGTTATATGAGGCATAAATAACCAACTGAGAACGTGCCTGGTATGTTAACATAACATATTATGGTAAGAGTCATTCAAATAACTATAACATATAGAACATGCTATACGTTTACCAAACAATCTGTCACTCCTAATCGCTAAATCCCATGAAATCTTATACGTCTAGTCTCTTACGTGAATGAGCTAAATAATATTATTTGATATTTTACGGTAATGTGTTAATAATTTCACACATAAGTCGCTCCTGAGTATAAGTCAGTATAAGGCCAAACTATGAGAAAAACTGCAACTTATAGTCCGAAAAATACGCTAGTTATTTTAATCCTATAGACGGTGCCATTATGAAACAGCAACGCAGTATGAGTGCAGTGTCAATACAGTCGGTGAGTGTGCCACACCATAAAAAAATGATGTTTCTTTTTGTGCGGACATGTTTTGCAAAACGATCATAATAATTCATTTAAAAAGTATTTGTTTCTCTAAACGGAACTGTTTAAAAAACTATTGAAATTGAGCAACAAGTAATTTATTTGGTTTGCTGTAAAGAACAATTGATTTAATTAGGTCTTGTGTGATTAGTTTGCTATCTTCTTCACAAAGCATTTATTTAACCTATTTTTTTGTGGGGGGAAAAGTCCATCCATCCATCTATTTTCTACCGCTTGTCCCGTTCGGGGTCGCGGGGGGTGCTGGAGCCTATCTCAGCTGCTTCGGGCGGAAGGCGGGGTACACCCTGGACAAGTCGCCACCTCATCGCAGCAATATATATATATATATTATGCCTATAGATATGCTCAAAGTAAAGTACTAGAGACATAATATATTGCATTTTCACAATGTCATGTGAGCTAGCCATATTAGCAGCAGCAATGCCATCCTAAACAGGAAGATAATAGCTCGTAGCATTCGGACAAGACAGCACCAATAATATTAATAAAACACCACTAAACGTTACACAAACACAGTGATGTCTATTAACAAACTAAATGAGTCTTATATAATCATCAACATACTCACATCGTCAAAGACTAGAGCACCAATTAAACATAGCAGAGAAACAAGTTACCAAACATGTCAAAAGGGAAGCGGAAGTGACACCTACAGGAAGGAAGTGGAAGGGACACTGTCAAGAAATGCCTCAAAATAAAGTATCTGAAAACGTAGATAAACATGGTCAAATGTACTTAATTTTGTTGCATCTTCATGTTACCACCAACTTCAATTATAAACAAAACAACAAAAGTTCATAGAACTTAAATTGATTGCATTTATTTTTAAAATTGCATCAAAGTAAGATTTATTTTATTTTTTACAGTGATTTTATTTTATTAGAATGTATCGTATGTATAGCTCATGTTGCACACTTCACTCGGACACATATATTTCTGGCCCTATGGTTATCATCACACTGCTTAAAAGAAGCCAAACACATTTGTTTCTTTCATCCTTTAAATTTGCCGACATTTTGTGTCACACGTGACGATGGGTTGCACTCCAAGTGTTTATTGGATGCAGTCTTCCTGGCAACAGATCTTATAACCATGGAACGCCTGTTTGTTACCCTTTTGAAGGGTTGTAAGGAACATGCGTTTGTGGGTTGAGCAGCAGAGGTGAGTGTGAGGTTGCACTCGTGAAAAAAAACGGCCAAATCTTCTCTGCCAGCGCCAAATATCTTTCAACACTTTTGCTGTAATCTTGTTTTGCGCTTTGAGAGATGACGAGTTCAGGGATGAGTCCAAAAAGGTCAAAATGTGGGGAAGAACGGGGTACGCTGATTGCCGCACAGCCATGTCCCTCATTGGGAAAACCAGGCCGGTTTATCATGGGAGAACATTTTGACATCACACAGTCTGAACGCCATCCGGCAAGATCACAACACTCGCACCCTTGATTGTTTTTGATAGTCAAATCTCCTTTTTTTATTAGAACATTTAAAAATGAGCTAATTATGAAAAACTGCTGTCCAGTTAAATCTTGTTTTATTATGACATTCCTTAGTTTCAATTACAGTTGCCAGTCGAAGAGGTTAGATGGCTGTAGGGAATAGTTTATGGTGTGTTTTTGTTGCGCCCTAAAAAGTGTTAATACTGTAAGTATAGAGAAGAACGCCGTACGCTGATTGCCGCATCGACACGTCCCTCACTGGGAAAACCAGGCCAGTCATCATAGGAGAAAATTTCGACACCACACAATCTGAACGCCATCCAGAAAGATCACAAGACTTGCACCTTTGATTGTTTTTGATACTAAAATCTCGTTTTTTTATTGCAACATTTAAAAATGAGCTAATTATGATAACTGATGTCCAGTTAAATCTTGTTTTTTATGACATTCCTTAGTGTCAATAACAGTTGCCAGTCCAAGACATTAGATGGCTGTAGGGAATCGTTTATGGTGTGTTTCTGTTGTTCCCTAAAAAATGTTGATACAGTAAGTATGGAGAAGAACGCCGTACGCTGATTGCCGCACCGCCATGTCCCTCACTGGGAAACCAGGCCGGTCATCATGGGAGAACATTTTGACATCACACAGTCTGAACGCCATCCGGCAAGATCACAACACTCGCACCCTTGATTGTTTTTGATAGTCAAATCTCCTTTTTTTATTAGAACATTTAAAAATTAGCTAATTATGAAAAACTGCCGTCCAGTTAAATCTTGTTTTATTATGACATTCCTTAGTTTCAATTACAGTTGCCAGTCGAAGAGGTTAGATGGCTGTAGGGAATAGTTTATGGTGTGTTTTTGTTGCGCCCTAAAAAGTGTTAATACTGTAAGTATGGAGAAGAACGCCGTACGCTGATTGCCGCATCGACACGTCCCTCACTGGGAAAACCAGGCCAGTCATCATAGGAGAAAATTTCGACACCACACAATCTGAACGCCATCCAGCAAGATCACAAGACTTGCACCTTTGATTGCTTTTGATACTAAAATCTCGTTTTTTTATTGCAACATTTAAAAATGAGCTAATTATGATAACTGATGTCCAGTTAAATCGTGTTTTTTATGACATTCCTTAGTGTCAATAACAGTTGCCAGTCCAAGACATTAGATGGCTGTAGGGAATCGTTTATGGTGTGTTTCTGTTCCCTAAAAAATGTTGATACAGTAAGTATGGAGAAGAACGCCGTACGCTGATTGCCGCACCGCCATGTCCCTCACTGGGAAACCAGGCCAGTCATCACGGGAGAAAAATTAGACACCACACAGTCTAAACGCCATCAGGCAAGATCACAACGCTCGCACCTTTGATTGTTTTTAAAACAAGATTTTAGTGTCAAAAACAATCAAAGGTGCAACATTTAAAAAATAGCCAGTTATGATAACTGCTGTCCAGTTAAATCTTGTTTTATTATGACATTCCTTAGTTCAAATTACGGTTACCAGTCTAAGACGTTAGATGGCAGTAAGGAATAGTTTATGGTGTGTTTTTGTTACGGCCTAAAAAGTGTTAATACTGTAAGTATGGAGAAGAACGCCGTACGTTGATTGCCGCACCACCATGTCTGGGAAAACCAGGCCAGTCATCATGGGAGAAAATTTCGACACCACACAGTCTGAATGCCCCCCGGCAAGATCACAATGCTTGCATCCTTAATTAATTTTGATGCTAAAATCTAATTTGTTAATGCAACTTTTGAAAATGAACTATGAAAAACTGCTGTCCAGTTAAATCTTGTTGTTTATGACATTCCTTAGTGTCAATTAGTTGCCAGACCAAGACGTTAGATGGCAGTAGGGAATAGTTTATGGTGTGTTTTTGTTGCGCCCTAAAAAGTGTTAATACTGTAAGTATGGAGAAGAACGGCGTACGCTGATTGCCGCACCGCCATGTCCCTCACTGGGAAAACCAGGCCAGTCATCATAGGAGATAAATTCGACACCATACAGTCTGAACGCTATCCGGCAAGATCACAACGCTTGCACCCTTCATTGTTTTTGATACTAAAATCTCATTTTTTTTATTAGATCATTTAAAAATGAGCCGACTATGAAAAACTGCTGTCCAGTTAAATCTTGTTTTTTATGACATTCCTTAGTGTCGATTACAGTTGCCAGTCCAAGACATTCGATGGCAGTAGGGAAAAGTTTATGATGTGTTTTTGTTGCGCCCAAAAAAAGTGTTAATACTGTAAGTATGGAGAAGAACGCCGTACGCTGATTGCTGCACCGCCATGTCACTCACTGGGAAAACCGGGTCAGTCATCATGGGAGAACATTTCAATGTGGTAATATCGAGATGAGGTTTTACAAACCAGCTGCAATCTCATGTTCACACAGTGAACGCCATCCGGCAAGATCAAAACTCTTGCATCGTAGTTGTTTTAGATACTAAAATCTATTTTATTTATGCAACATTTAGAAATAAATAAATTTTGAAATGAATCGCGATTCTTATTAAAAACAATTCTTAATCGATTAAAAAAAAAAAATTATATACATATATTATATATATATATATATTTTTATTTATTTAATTTTTTTTTTTAATTTCTAAATTTTTCCTGTCCAGTGTAAAATTTTATTAAACAAAACCAGTTTTCCTTTAAGTAATATAGAAATTTATCAGAGCTATTTATCCAATTTAGTAGTGTAAATTAATCATAGAACTGGCATCCTAAATATTCTGCAAATTTTTTTGATGATTTTACTGAACTATTGTCTAGCATCTCCACTGACTTTGACTGCCTGGTTATAACTGGTGATTTTAATTTTCATATTGACGATTTAAATGACAAGGGCGCAAAAGAACTTTTTACTATTTTAGACACATTTGAACTGTCTCAACATGTGAAAGAGGCTACACATTATAAGGGACACACCCTGGACCTGATTATCACAAAAGGTCTCAATGTTTCTGATGTTCTTGTGATTGATCCTTCATTGTCTGATCATTTCTGTGTTTTCTTTAATATTTCTGTAATTCCGGACACACAAACAGAATCAAAGAATGTCAAAAAGCGGTACATAAATGAACATGCTAATGTCCTCTTTAAAAACGCCATCTCCTCACTACCACCTCTAAACCCATGTCATGCTGATGATCTTGTAAGCAACTTTAATTCCAAAATTGTGAATATCATAGATATCATTGCACCTGTTACAGTTAAAACGATTTCTGGCAAGCAAAAGGCACCCTGGAGAAAATCTGCTGCTGTAACAGCCCAGAGAAGAGAGTGCAGGAAGGCTGAACGAATCTGGCGGAATACAAAACTTCATATTCACCATGACATCTATAAAGAGAGCCTCCAGGCCTACAATTTAGTCTTAAAAAGTGCTAGAGAAACATTCTTCTCCAATATCATAAACAGCAACACAAATAAGGCCAAAACCCTATTCACAATCGTTGACAGACTGACTAAACCCCCAACACAAATACCAGCCGAACTCCATTCCACGCAGAAATGCAATGACTTTGCATTCTTTTATACTGATAAAATTGAAGGCATCAGACGCACCATCAATATCTCAAGTAAAAAAGTTGGATCACCACCCCATTTAGGCAAAAGTAACACAGCAATGATGGCAAGCTTTAATGCCATAGACTCTAAAACTCTAGTGGAAACGGTGACAGCTCTAAAGTCATCCACCCGCTGCCTTGATGTTTTACCTACCAACTTCTTTAAGAATGTTTTTGACTGCCTATCAACAGACATCTTGCAAATAGTTAATAATTCTATTAAATCGGGCAATTTCCCGAAGGCTTTCAAAACTGCAGTCATTAAACCTCTTCTAAAAAAGCAGAGCCTAGATGCCTCTGTTATCAACAACTACAGACCAATTTCAAATCTACCATTCATAAGTAAAATAATTGAGAAAGTTGTCCTCCAACAACTAAATCACTTCTTGGCTTCTACTGGCTGCCACAACAACTTCCAGTCAGGATTTCGACCTCTTCATAGCACAGAGACGGCCCTTCTTAAAGTTATAAATGACATCCGTCTAAACACAGACTCTGGCAAAACTTCAGTATTAATGCTTTTGGACCTCAGTGCTGCATTTGACACTGTCGACCACTCAATACTTTTGGACAGGTTGGAAAACTGGGTGGGGATCTCAGGCACAGTTTTAAGCTGGTTCAAGTCATATCTACAAGATAGGAACTATTTTGTTTCCATTGGTGACTTTGTATCAGAACCAACCAACGTAACGTGTGGAGTCCCCCAAGGTTCAATCTTGGGGCCGACTTTATTTAACATCTATATGCTCCCACTAGGACAAATCATGCAAAATAATAACATTGACCATCATTGCTATGCCGATGACACCCAAATCTATGTAGCGCTATCACCAAATGACCATCGCCCCATAGATCTTCTGTGCCAGTGCATTGAGCAAGTCAAACACTGGATGTGCCAAAATTTCCTACAACTAAATGAAGATAAAACTGAGATAATTGTTTTTGGTGCTAAAAAAGAAAGGTTTAAAGTCATCCAACACCTTCAATCACTGTCCCTGAAAACCTCAAATAAAGCCAGAAATCTTGGGGTTATTTTAGATTCTGATTTACATTTCGACAGTCACATCAAATCAGTAACAAAATCGGCCTACTATCACCTCAAAAATGTAAAAAGACTTAGAGGGCTCATGTCAGCTCAAGACTTAGAAAAACTTGTACATGCCTTTATTACCAGTAGGCTAGACTATTGTAATGGTCTCCTTGCAGGTCTTCCCAAAAAAACTGTCAGGCAGCTACAGCTTGTTCAGAACGCTGCTGCTAGAGTTCTAACAAAGACCAAAAAATGTGAGCACATTACACCAATTCTTAAATCCTTACATTGGCTCCCTGTACATCAGAGAATAGATTTCAAAATCCTCCTGCTCACATATAAATCACTACATGGTCTAGGGCCCAAGTATATCACTGATATGCTCCCACTATATACGCCCTCTAGATCACTAAGATCTTCTGAGACCAATCTGTTAGCGGTTCCAAGAGTAAACTCAAATCAAGGGAGATCATCATTCAGTCACTATGCAACAAATAGCTGGAATAAACTTCCTGAAGATGTCAGACTCTCCCCAACTCTCACTACTTTTAAAACTAGACTGAAGACTTTTATGTTCACCTTAGCTTTCAGCTAAATCTTTTAATCTTTTAACTTTTAACGTCTGCACTGTTTTTATTTTTATTGTCTGCATTTTAATTTTGCTTTTATTTTCTTTCATTTCACTTTGTTGTCTGTGAAGCACTTTGAGTCTGCCTTGTGTATGAAAAGCGCTATACAAATAAAGTTGCCTTGCCTTGCCTTGCCAATGTTATTAAAAAGTAGAATTGTTTTTGAATCGGGAATAGATTCTGAATCGAACCATGTTGTGCCCAAAATTTCACAGCCTTAATAATTATGATAACTGCTGTCCAGTTATATTTTGTTTGACAATTGTTAGTGTCAATTATAGCTGCAAGTTCAAGACGTTAAATAGCAGTAGCTTTTGTCGCGCCCTCAAAAATGTTCATACTATAAGTATTGTACTTATGACGCCCTCGCTGTTTGATTGTAACGTGCATCTTAGTTGCAGTTTTCATTAACACATTTGGAAGGGTTGAAATCGCCATGTAAAATCACTAACGCTAATCAGTAGCGTGTCAATAGGCATAAAATAAATAAAAAAATTGGGGCCTTACTTTACTTACATTGGAGCGTTTGAGTCAATTCTTTTGTTGGCACTAAAAATTGCAACATTACCGAGAGGTAGTTTGGCTGAGTCCGCTCTCAGTGCTGCTGGAGTGATCGCCAAGTGCCGATGTGCAAAGAGTCAAATTGCCAATAGACAATAATCCAATCCAATAAATAAGTCAATGAGAAAAAATTCAGGCATTTTACACGTAAATCAAACAGGCTTTTAGGCAAGAAGCTCTATTTCAACAAAGACTAAATACAAAATCTTAATTTTTTAGCAGTGTACTTAGAAGAAAAATAGCATCGTGCAAAAAAAAAAATTGTTTTCGTGCTCCTTACGCAACTGGACAGGTTTAGGACACCATTAGATAACTGCATTTACATATGCTCACGCAAGAACAAAAATCAAGCCGACACTGAAAACACATTGAAATTCCGGTCCCGACTCTTATCGTTTGAGGGAAAGTATGAATAAGTATTGCGCTGGCGGGATGCCATCAGGGAAAAGTGGCCACTTCGGCTCTGAAATGCCGCAGGAACCGTCCATCACCTTCCCTGCGTGTTAATGGGAGACATGTTTTAGAGCACTTAACACCCCATCATGTTCAAGGATAGGGGATTTTTATTCTTTATTCTGCTGGATCGACGTCATCTGCATGAACTTAGCAGCGGCCCCTGCGGAAAATATCTTTTTTTTTTCTTTTTCTGGTTTGCTTTCTGCACAAAGCCTGCGATTACCAAAAAATAAGCAGGGGCGTCGTGCGTGCTAAACATGTTAGCCTGCTTTCAAAACAGCCTTGGGAAAAATAGTTTAGTTTTTTATAACCTGATACGCAACTTTTAAAAAGAAACAAGTCCTTGAACCGTATTTTGGTGGATTTTTTGGTTATTGTTGCAGCCTAAAATACATTTGCGATGTTTTGAGGTTTTTTCTTTTTTCCAAAAACGTTGAATCAAATTGTGATTTTATGACTATTCCCGAAAACTGAAAAATGACACAATATGCAGCCAATGGGAAAGCAGCTGTTGGCGTAACCCCAGGATGCAGAGACAGGCACGGGGGCGTGCAGGTAAAAGTCCTTTCATGAGAGCACTCATGAAAGCCAAGCAAAATGGCCCCGAGCAGAAAACATGTGCAAACTAAACCACGCTGGATTAGAAATGCTCCTGATTGGCAATTAGCCGCAGGTGAACCCCGTAATTGCCAACCAGGAACTGGTGCGGACAATAGGGGGCGAAGTCACCGTCTGACACTCCAACAAAGGAAGTAGAACTAAGAAATAAGAGCACAAACAGGAAAAGCTATGAAAGAAACATTATATATAATAATAATAATATACAATATAATTAAAATAGCAGCAATAATTAATTTATGATTAAATGCTAGTCTTTGAGCTGTAATCCAATCCAAACATTCCCACCCTTACTAAATACCTGAAGGTGCTGAATACGTAACATTTACTTAACCAGGTATTCGTTTTTATTGATTGACACCAATTAGTAAAAATCTTTTTTTTTTGTTTGTTTCACACATTTTTGTTAAAAAAAAGCACAATACAATAAAAGCACATTTGTAAAACACTGCATCTGTTATCTATCTGTTGCAGTTTTTCTGCTAGTCCGCCATGTTGTTTTTTTGTTACAATAGAAATGACAACTCTGAGAAACCTCCCCCGCTCTGAGTACAATATTCCCTACTTCCCTGCAACCCGGACTCCACCCAGACTGATTGCGGAGGTCAAGGGTCAGACGGACAACAAGGAGGCCCTTTCAAGCGAACAGCCGCGTGCACTTAAAGACTCAGGTGGGTAATCGGCAATCAGGAGCCTTTTCTACGCGGGGATCCCGCGGGATGCACTTGGCATACTTTAGCGGGGACAAAAAGGTAAACGATGAGAGCGGATCCTCCATCTTGCTACATTTCTCAGACACTTTTCCAGTCTGGAAAGAAAAGCACTGTCCACTTACTCTGGGCCGGCCCATGGCATAAACACAAGACGGTTGCTTGAAGAGGTTTTTGTTTTTTTTCCATCTAAATGGAATAAGGTTATAAAATTGGGATGGAATCATTTTTTTAAGTCAACGTTCAACAATAAGGTTGTTTAGAACCCGTCTCATGAACTGCTTTTTTTTGGCAAAGGAGCAGCACATACCAGACAGTTCAGCTTGTCATTGCTGTTTTTTGTTTTGTTAAAGGAGAAAGTTGATTCAACGCCCCCTTGTTCTGATTTGTGTTTTTTTACTTTAAACGCCTAAATCTCAAGATAAAATTCAGATCTATTAGTCGATTATACCTTTTTATTGTTAAATGGTTACTTTTGTTTTAGTCAATTCTATGGTTTGTTTTTTGCCCTTTTTGTCAAAAACATTTTTTTTTAAGGGCGCAAACAGAAAAATATGCAATATTTTCACCAAAGAATTGTTCAAAGTGAATAATATTTGATGTGAAGTAATTGGAGCCTTTAAAGGGTGAGTAATTCATAACACATTTTCTTTTCATTCGTTATTATTTTTAAACTGTTTAAAAAAAAAAAAATCCAACTACATTTATTGGGGATCCAAAAGAGCCCCACAAATAAAATGTAAAAATAAAATATATATATATATATATATATATATATATATATGCTCCTCCACATCGAGAGGAGCCAGATGAGGTGGTTCGGGCATCTGCTCAGGATGCCACCCGATCGCCTCCCTAGGGAGGTGTTTGGGGCATGTCCGACCGGCAGGAGGCCAAGGGGAAGACCCAGGACACGTTGGGAAGACTATGTCTCCCGGCTGGCCTGGGAACGCCTCGGGATCACCCGGGAGGAGCTGGACGAAGTGGCTGGGGAGAGGGAAGTCTGGGCTTCTCTGCTTAGGCTGCTGCCCCCGCGACCCGACCTCAGATAAGCGGAAGAAAAAAATAATAATTCACAAAAATAAATAAATAAATAAATTTAAAAAAAATATATATATATTTATTTTGTATTTATTTATTTTTGTAATTTTTTTTTAAATATAAAAATATATATAAATAATTTGTATTTATTTATTTATGTTATTAGTTGTTTAACACCTAAATCTTTAGATCAACTTCAGATCTATATTTGTAGTTTTTCATGTTTTTTTTTTTTTATTGTTAAATGCATTTTTTCCATCCATCCATTTTCTACCGCTTGTCCCTTTTGGGGTTGCGGGGGGTGCTGGAGCCGATCTCAGCTGCATTTTTGCATTAATGCATTTTTTGTCAAACAAAACTTTGTTTTTCTATATGGCAAACGGACCACATACACAATATTTTCACCAAACAATATTTCAAAGTGTAATATATATATATATATATATATATATATATATATATATATATATATATATATATATATATATATATATATATATATATATATATATAAGGGCTGCAACTAACGATTAATTTGATAATTGATTAATCTGTCGATTATTACTTCGATTAATCGATTAATAATCGGATAAAAGAGACAAACTACATTTCTATCCTTTCCAGTATTTTATTGGAAAAAAACAGCATACTGGCACCATACTTATTTTGATTATTGTTTCTCAGCTGTTTGTACATGTTGCAGTTTATAAATAAAGGTTTATTAAAAAAATTAAATTAAAAAAAATGCCTCTGCGCACACGCATAGCATAGATCCAACGAATCGATGACTAAATGAATCGGCAACTATTTTTATAATCGATTAGTTATTGCAGCCCTAATATATATATATATATATATATATATATATATATATATATATATATATATATATATATATATATATATATTATAATAATTGTAGCCTTCAATGTGTCAATAATTGATAACAAATTTTGATTCATTATTATTCATTATATAAAACAAATGTTAAAAACCCATCCTAGATTACCCAGAATTCCCGGTTTTACAGGACAGTTTTTTCCCCATTGAAAACGAATGGGCCATTTTTCAAACTGGGATTCTTGTCTGCGCCACGTTCACTTCAGCCACACCGTCAATCTGCCATCAGTCCAGGGGCGCCGTTAGAACGCTCGCCATCGGCTCCAGTCGCCTCGGGCGCGCCCACGCCCACATTGTGGCGCCTCAAACTGGCGTTCTACGAGGATCAAGCCTTTCTCTCAATGGCGAGGCTCCATGTGAACACGTGCGCCTATGTCCCCTCTGCAAGCTTATTTTATTTTTTTTTATTATCATCAACCCCTGAGCGAGAAGACGGATGGCGTTGAATAGAGCAGCCAAATGTAAAAGTGAGTGGAGGATGGCAAAGAGAGCGATAAGCAGCAGCTGGCAGTGTGGAGGCACAGGGCCCTAAATCACTCCTTATCTCCCGCCGCCGCAGCCACACGCTAATGGTCATCGCCGGCAGGCCTCCTCACTGCTGGCGGGGACGGGGAGCGGGGTATGATAGGTGCGGGGTCCTCCATCATCCTACTACTGCCGTCACATGACACTTCATGTTTACACGACATTGATGGAGCGACCACTTTTTTCCCGCCCGACGTTTTCCATAGGAGCCGTCATAAAAATACTATAATATTTGTACGATTTGACCCGCTTATGTCCACGCCAGGCGAGGACGTCAATATATCTGAAAGCCAAACTAACCATTCGGTGTGTTTTGATCGGATATCTGTATCGGTCTGATATCAGAAAAGAAAAAAAAAAAGTACTACAAACCCCGTTTCCATAGGAGTTGGGAAATTGTGTTAGATGTAAATATAAACGGAATACAACGATTTGCAATAATTTTCAACCCATATTCAGTTGAATATGCTACAAAGACAACATATTTGATGTTCAAACTGATAAAAAAATTTTTTTTTACAAATAATCATTAACTTTACAATTTGATGCCAGCAACACGTGACAAAGAAGTTGGGAAAGGTGGCAATAATACTGATAAAGTTGAGGAATGCTCATCAAACACTTATTTGGAACATCCCACAGGTGAACAGGTGGGTGCCATGATTGGGTATAAAAGTAGATTCCATGAAATGCTCAGTCATTCACAAACAAGGATGGGGCGAGGGTCACCACTTTGTCAACAAATGCGTGAGCAAATTGTTGAACAGTTTAAGAAAAACCTTTCTCAACCAGCTATTGCAAGGAATTTAGGGATTTCACCATCTACGCTCCGTAATATCATCAAAGGGTTCAGAGAATCTGGAGAAATCACTGCACGTAAGCAGCTAAGCTCGTGACCTTCGATCCCTCAGGCTGTACTGCATCAACAAGCGACATCAGTGTGTAAAGGATATCACCACATGGGCTCAGGAACACTTCAGAAACCCACTGTCAGTAACTACAGTTGGTCGCTACATCTGTAAGTGCAAGTTAAAACTCTCCTATGCAAGGCGAAAACCGTTTATCAACAACACCCAGAAACGCCGCCGGCTTCGCTGGGCCTGAGCTCATCTAAGATGGACTGATACAAAGTGGAAAAGTGTTCTGTGGTCTGACGAGTCCACATTTCAAATTGTTTTTGGAAACTGTGGACGTCGTGTCCTCCGGACCAAAGAGGAAAAGAACCATCTGGATTGTTATAGGCGCAAAGTTGAAAAGTCAGCATCTGTGATGGTATGGGGGTGTATTAGTGCCCAAGACATGGGTAACTTACACATCTGTGAAGGCGCCATTAATGCTGAAAGGTACATACAGGTTTTGGAGCAACATATGTTGCCATCCAAGCAACGTTACTATGGACGCCCCTGCTTATTTCAGCAAGACAATGACAAGCCACGTGTTACATCAACTTGGCTTCATAGTAAAAGAGTGCGGGTACTAGACTGGCCTGCCTGTAGTCCAGACCTGTCTCCCATTGAAAATGTGTGGCGCATTATGAAGCGTAAAATAGCACAACGGAGACCCCCGGACTGTTGAACGACTGAAGCTCTACATAAAACAAAAATGGGAAAGAATTCCACTTTCAAAGCTTCAACAATTAGTTTCCTCAGTTCCCAATCGTTTGAGTGTTGTTAAAAGGAAAGGCCATGTAACACAGTGGTGAACATGCCCTTTCCCAACTACTTTGGCACGTGTTGCAGCCATGAAATTCTAAGTTAATTATTATTTGCAAAAAAATAAAATAAAGTTTATGAGTTTGAACATCAAATATCTTGTCTTTGTAGTGCATTCAATTGAATATGGATTGAAAAGGATTTGCAAATCATTGTATTCCGTTTATATTTACATCTAACACAATTTCCCAACTCATATGGAAACGGGGTTTGTAGATGATAACATCGAGCATCTACAATGTCTGATACAAGCAGTCCTCCAGTGCGTTTACTCGTGCAAAGAGGAAAACAGGGTTTTAAATAAACTTTTCAAATGAATCGTGATTCTTGTCACAAATTTTAATCGATTAAAAAAATGAAAAAAACAATTAGGCCTATTTCTTTTTTTTTTCAAATTTATCCTGTCCAGCCACTCTGACAAATCATATTGTTGATGTAGATCAGGGGTCCCCAAACTTTGACTCGGGGCCGCATTGGGTTAAAAAAATTTGGGCCAGGCTGTGTGTATATATATATATATATATATATATATATATATATATATATATATATATATATATATATATATATATATATATATATATATATATATATATATATTAAACTCATGACGTCTCGCCGGCCAGTTTAAAGACGTCCACTTTGCCAGCGGGCCGTAGTTTGGACACCCCTGGGCTATAGGCTACTCAGGGCCAGTAGCTACACAATAGCACACATGCTAGACATACGTAATAAGTGTTATAATTGAACAATATTGCAGTCTAAAACAGCACATTTGTCAATATAAACAAACAATGATAGTTGCATATCACTTACAGCTAAAACAAAAGATAAAAACAGAGTTAGCTTTGTATTATAGCGCAAAAAACAGTGTTATTATTAGGGACGGGTACCAAATACGGTACTTTTTTTGCACCGACCGAATCTCACCGGTCCTACCGGGCAGCGATTCACGTAAAATCCAAGGGCGCCATGTTTGGTACCCAGGTTGCATCTGACAATACGTCCGGTTGTCGACTTTCACACTTCAGTCCAGCAGCACTGAGAGCGGACTCAGCCAAACTACCTCCACTAGTACGTTCCGGCAGTTCTCAATGCCAACAAAGAAACCGACTCAAAAATCGCTCCGACGCCAAGTTAAGCAAGGCTCTCTTTTCCAAAAAATGCGGTAGCATGAAGCTAATCTACATTGGCTTTGCTATTGACATGCTACCAATTAGCATTAGCAAAATTTACATGGCGATTTCAGCACCTCCAAATTTAATATTGAACACGTTACAATAACACAGCTGGTGCGTAATATGTACAATACTTGGAGTATTAACACTTTTTTGGGCGCAACAAAAACCAAAAAACCATCAACTGTACACTACTGCCATCTCATGTCTTAGACTTAATGTCGTACTTGCAAATGATATTCAGAAATGTGATTAAAAATATACATGTATAACAACTGGACAGCAGTTATCATAATCAACAATATTTATCAACACACACAAAGTACCGAAAATTGGTATTGTCGAGTACCAGTATGGAATACCTCGTACCGGAAATTGGTACCGTATCGGTTGAAATGTGAACGGTGCCCATCCCTAATTATTATTACATATTGATATGACATTTTCAGATTTTTCTTAATAAATTACATATATTTGCTATTTTTGTGTGAATGCCCAAGCAAAAATATACTGGATTACCCAGAATTCCAGGTTTTACAGGACATTTTTTTCCCCATTGAAAATGAGGGGGCCATTTTTCAGACTTGCACAATTGCCACATTTCTCAACCAATTTAACCGTTCCACCATCCACACACTCTACTCACCTTGGACAATCGAACTACCATTTTCCAAGTTAAAAAAAAAAAATCTAGGAATTCCAGGTTTTTCCAAAGCCCTGTTTACCTTTTCCTGGAAAGTTCTCATCGTACAAATTTTTCAACCATTCCACCTCACAGAACATTCTTTTCAATTGGGACAACAAAAGGTTTTTTTTCCCCCAAAAAATTCCCGGTTTTCCCGAAATTCCAGGAATTCTGAAATACCAATTCAAATTCAAACTGTTACTACATCAACATTTTTCGACCGTTTTGAAAAATTCCGACACCAACCCATTGATATCATCTAGGACAATTGTGGTTTTATTTATATTCTTAAAAAATTCCCGTTTTTCCTAATTTCCAAGGAAATTCCCATTTAAATGAATGGATGTATAGTTCTACGATGCCCTAAATTCTCAAACTGTTTCGCATTTTTTTTAAACATGATTCCGACCTTTCAACCATCAACCCACACTACTCTTCGAACATATCGAACGCAAAACATGTTTTCCCTTTCCTCAAATTCCTGGAATTTCTGGTAATTATCTCCCCATTTACAACGAATGGGAAATATACAATCTACTGCATATCCCACATTTCTCATCCACACACTTCACTCACTCTGGACATTTAAAGCCAGCATGTTTCCCAGTTCAGAAAATTCCCTGATTACCCAGAGTTACC
>NC_084753.1:12860380-12912880 GCF_033978785.1 Entelurus aequoreus | reverse complement strand
ATTTATTTCTTATTTTATAATTTTTAAAAAAAAGGACCTTATCTTCACCATACCTGGTTGTCCAAATTAGGCATAATAATGTGTTAATTCCACGACTGTATATATCGGTATCGGTTGATATCGGTATCGGTAATTAAGAGTTGGACAATATCGGAATATCGGATATCGGCAAAAAAGCCATTATCGGACATCCCTAATTATTATTATTCTTACTATTATTATTATTACTGTAGCATGGAAGTGCACAGACAACACATCAAGGTACAAAGCAAAAATGCCTCCAAGTATAAAAATTACATGATTTTTTTTTAGATGAACCATACAACATTTATGTTAAAACACACTAACACAAGATAAGTTATCATACTTTTAAGATGGTGTCAAGTATTAAAAGCCATGAGTTTGAAGGTTTGAACAATTAAAATGAGCTAAAAAGCCACCTTTAAAACGTTAACATGCTAATGTTAACATGGCAACAGTTAGCATACTTACAAGATGGCGGCAAACATCAAAATCTTTAGTTTTTGTCTTCCAAATGAATAGAATGAGCTGAAATACAAGTGTAAAGCAAGACTGATCCTGCTGACGATGCTTCTAGATTGGCAACCAGGTGCAGGTGTGTCCTGAATGGCAATCAGAGGCAGGTGAGGTGCTCAGACCAGAGGGCCAGGAGGTGGCATACAGAGGCAAACAGGAAGTGGAAACAAAAATAAGAGCGCTGGACAGGAAATACATTCAAGAAAGTAACAATAATTGCCATGTGAGAACGTGACAGAAAGATGATCAATTTTATGAACACTTTTCTAAGATGGCAGCAACTATCAAAATTAGGGATGTCCGATAATGGCTTTTTTGCCGATATCCCGATATTTCCAAATCTTAATTACCGATACCGATATCAACCGATACCGATATATACAGTCGTGGAATTAACACATTATTATGCCTAATTTGGACAACCAGGTATGGTGAAGATAAGGTCCTTTTTTGAAAATTTAATAAAATAAGATAAATAAATTAAAAACAATTTATTGAATAAAAAAGAAAGTAAAACAATATAAAAACAGTTACATAGAAACTAGTAATTAATGAAAATGAGTCAAATTAACTGTTAAAGGTTAGTACTATTAGTGGACCAGCAATCATGTGTGCTTACGGACTGTATCCCTTGCAGACTGTATTGATATATATTGATATATAATGTAGGAACCAGAATATTAATAACAGAAAGAAACAACCCTTTTGTGTGAATGAGTGTAAATGGGGGAGGGAGGTTTTTTGTGGTTGGTGCACTAATTGTAAGTGTATCTTGTGTTTTTTATGTTGATTTAATAAAAAAACAAAACAAAAAAAACCCCAAAAAACAATACCGATAATAAAAAAACGATACCGATAATTTCCGATATTACATTTTAAAGCATTTATCAGACATCTCTAATCAAAATCCATGATTTTTAAAGTTAAACATACAAAATGAGCTAAACTGCTAACATAAGACATTAGCATTGGCAATGTTAACATGCTGACAGAGAAGATACTTCCAAGGTGGCACCAAGTATCAATATCCATGATTTTGAAGGTTAAACATACAAAATTCTAGCATAAAACATTAGCATGCTAATGGTAACATGCTAACGTTCGAGTGCTCAAATAGACCACGTTAAAATACTTCTAAGATGGCGCCAAACTATGAAATCCATGATTTTTAAGGAAAAACATACATAATTAGCTAAACTGCTAGCATAAAACATTAACGTGCGAATGTTAGCATACTAACAGAATAAGTTAGCACACTTCTAAGATCGTGTCGAGTATCGAAAGCCATGATTTTTAGTTTTAAACATATAAAAGTAGCTAAAAAATCCAGCATAAAACATTAGCATGCTAATGTTAGCATGCCAACATTTAACATATTTACAAGCTGGCAGCAGGTGGCGACTTGTCCCGGGTGTACCCCGCCTTCCGCCCGTGTGCAGCTGGGATAGGCTCCAGCATCAAAGCCATGGTTCGAAACTTTTAAAATGACCTCAAATGCTAGCTTAAAATGTTAGCATGCCAGGAAAATTTAGCACCCTCTAAAATGGTAACATAAACCAAGGTTTTGATTAGATTGGAATGTATAAAATTAGCAATAATGCTAGCATAAAACAATAGCATGCTAACATAAACTAAGTTAGCATATTTCAAAGATGGCGTCATGTATCAAAAGCCATGATTTTTAGTAGAGATGTCCGATAATATCGGCCTGCCGATATTATCGGCCGATAAATGCTTTAAAATGTAATATCGGAAATTATCGGTATCGTTTTTTTCATTATCGGTATCGTTTTTTGTTTGTTTGTTTTTTTTAAATTAAATCAACATAAAAAACAGAAGATACACTTACAATTAGTGCACCAACCACAAAAAACTCCCTCCCCCATTTATACTCATTCACACAAAAGGGTTGTTTCTTTCTGTTATTGATATTCTGGTTCCTACATTATATATCAATATATATCAATATAGTCTGCAAGGGATACAGTCCGTAAGCACACATGATTGTGTGGGCTGCTGGTCCACTAATAGTACTAACCTTTAACAGTTAATTTTACTCATTTTCATTAATTACTAGTTTCTATGTAACTGTTTTTATATTGTTTTACTTTCTTTTTTATTCAATAATTTTTTATTTATTTATTTATCTTATTTTATTAATTTAAAAAAAAAAGGACCTTATCTTCACCATACCTGGTTGTCCAAATTAGGCATAATAATGTGTTAATTCCACGACTGTATATATCGGTATCGGTTGATATCGGTAATTAAGAGTTGGACAATATCGGAATATCGGATATCTGCAAAAAGCCATTATCGGACATCCCTAATTTTTAGGTTTGAATGCATGAAACATGATCATGAATAACATATGCAAAATTAGCATATTTGTAAGATTAAGTATCATCTCAAAATGTCAACAGAAGGCATGATGACTCTAAACATTTTTCATGAAAATGATAATTATAATAATAATAATAGATTTTATTTGTAAAAAGCACTTTACATTGAGTAAACAACCTCAAAGTGCTACAGTGTATTAAAAAAAATAATTAACTAGAACAGCCAAATAGCTAGAACGAGTATGAATATATCTAAAAAAAAGGCTTTAAAAAAAAAAAAAAACAGTTTTTAATCCTTTTTTAAAAGCATCCACAGTCTGTGGTGCCCTCAGGTGGTCAGGGAGGCCATGGAGGCACTGGTGGGTTAGTAGGGAGACTTTGTATTCAATCCTGAGTGGAACAGGAAGCCAGTGAAGGGATTTGAGAGTTGGTGTGATATGGTCATATTTCCGCACACTGATCAGGATCCTAGAAGCACTATTCTTTATGTATTGCAAGAAGTGCGTTGCAGTAGTCTAGCCTGGAGGACACAAAGGCGTGGACGAGCCTCTCGGCATCAGAGAGAGTGAGTGAGGGGCGGAGTTTAGCAATGTTCCTGAGGTGGTAGAAGGAGGTCTTGCACAGTTGTTTTATTTGAGCCTCAAAGGTCAAGTGAGGGTCCATTCTAACACCCAGATTAGTGACTGAGGATGAGAGGTACGGTTTACAGTTTTCATGAAAACGATATATATTTGGTAACTATTGATTTTATTTTCAGGTCTAATGTAGACTTGTCTTTAAATCCAACAGATGGTGCCATTATGAAACACCATCACAGTATCAGTGCAGTGTCGATACAGGTAGTGTGTGTGCCATGTCCTCACTGAGGAGTCATTTCCCAGAAGACATTTTTAGTACACATTTACACGTAATATGAAACAAAGCACACTAAAACATCCACACAAGGAGTTGCACCTTTCATATTCCTTCCTGCACAGGTGTTCCTTTAACAAAGCAAAACAATTTGATTTACATTTTTTTTTTTTTGCAGGTCAGAAATAATGACTTCTTTAATTCAGCAGATGGCGCCATTAAGGAACAGCAACACGGTGTTATTGCAGGGTCAATACAGGTAGTGAGTGAGCCTCACACTCACTGACTAGTTTGCTTTCGACCCCCATGTAAAACCACTCTTTTGTACTTTGAAGGCAACAAAAATACACGTCAAGAACGATGAATAAACTCAATAGAAAATGCATTTTTTCTTTTAAATATGGCTGACATTCTGTTTGAATGCCAAAGGAAAAACGAGCAATTATAACTCAATTTAAGTCAATTTCTGGGGTTAGCAAAAAATAAAAATAAAAAAAATAAAAATCTATATATATCTATTATATATATATATATTTTTTTTAAAATAAAAAATCAAATAAATCAAATTGTGAATAATACAAAAATAAAGAAAATAAATGAATAAAAATTACAGAAAAATAAAATAAATGAATACAAATAAATACAAAATGTATTAATTTATAAAACACTTTTTTTTTTAAATTACAGAAAAATAAAATAAATGAATACAAATAAATACAAAATTAATTAATTAAACTTTTTTTTTTTTTTTAATTAAATTATGTTTTTATTTTTATTGTCTGCATTTTAATTTTGCTTTTATTTTCTTTCATTTCACTTTGTTGTCTGTGAAGCACTTTGAGTCTGCCTTGTGTATGAAAAGCGCTATACAAATAAAGTTGCCTTGCCTTGCCTTGCCTTGCCTTGCCTACAGAAAAATAAAATAAATGAATACAAATAAAAACAAAATTAATTAATTAACTAAAAAAATAATTTAAAAAATAAAGAAAAATAAAATAAAATAAAATGCTTTCGGTCACAATGCCCATCCATTTTCTACCGCTTGTCCCTTTTGGGATCGCGGGGGGTCGCTGGAGCCTAACTCAGCTGCATTCGGGCGGAAGGCGGGGTACACCCTGGACAAGTCGCCACCTCATTGCAGGACCAACACAGATAGACAGACAACATTCACACTCACATTCACACACTAGGGCCAATTTAGTGTTGCCAATCAGCCTATCCCCAGGTGCATGTCTTTGGAGGTGGGAGGAAGCCGGAGTACCCGGAGTAGAACCCACGCAGTCACGGGGAGAACATGCAAACTCCACACAGAAAGATCCCGAGCCCCGGATTGACTTCAGGACAAAAATGTAAAGAGACTCACCTCCCAGACAGAGTTGTCATTCATCTTATTTTTAAACTTGTTTTGCTCGTTAAACATGTGTCTAAATTAAACACCAGCAGGAGAGTTACAAAAGTTATTAATGATCACTAATGGAATTAAATGTCTTGTCCACTTCCACTGGCCCGAAACAGAAAGTGCCAAAGAGAGCGGGAATAAAAGAAAAAAAACTAAACAAGTATTGGTTTGTCAAATTTATTTGATGTGTGGTCATCAAAGACAATGCCCAGGAGCATAAGTTAGGAAACGATGCGTTTTGAGAAGGAGCATTTTCATTTTCAAACACATTTTGTCCTCGTTCAGTTTAAAATAGCAAAGTAAAAAAAAAAAAAAAAAAAAAAAAAAAAATTGGACGTACGAAGAAGAAGACATCAGTGGAGTGCTTCATTTGGCGAGCCAGGCGAGATGGCTCCTTTGTGCGCGTCAGTCACGCCTCCCTAATAATGTGACCATTGTTCACCAGCAGGGGAGGGACTGCCGCACTCCTCCATTGTACACAGTGCACACACACACACACACACACACACACACACGCACACACACACACACACACAAGCGAGTCGGCAGGCGGGGAAAAAAGAAGCAGGCACCAGGCAGGTCGCTAACATGGCCCCTTGAAAGCAACACACACACACACACACACACACACACACACACACACACACACACACACACACACACACACGCACGCACGCACGCACACACGCACACACAAGCGCCAATGAAGAGTGTTTGAGAAGGATGGAGAAGTGATAAAAGCACGATGTGAACAGAATTGCACGTGGGAGAAGATGTGGAAACTTTACATTCAGTCTGACAAAACAAGAACAAAAAAAGGCAAATGTAGAATTAAAAAAAATAAAAAAATTAAATAAAAACACTTTTTCTCTTTTTCCAGTTTTCAAAGCGGTGGCGCTCCAAGTTTTTACAGTAAAGATCCGATCTGAGCTGGGAATTTTTTTTTCTTTTTCTTTTTTTTAAAAGTTTTCTTGTTTTGTTTTGAAATCTACAGACCCCGCCTGAACGCATCAGGCAGGGGAGTCGTGGTGCAAGTACTCCGTGACGTCCTGCACGCGCACACACACACACACGCACACGCACACGCACACACACACACACACACACACACACACACACACACACACACACACACACACACACACACACACACACACACACACACACACACACACACACACACAGAGACAGAGACAGAGCGAGTGCAGTCCTGTCAGCCACGGGGCGCAGCACGCACTGCGTAGGCCTCCTTTGGGACAAAAGCCGCCTCCTTCCTCGGGCACCGGAGTCTCTCTCTCTCTCCCCCTCCTCGGGGGCGTTCATTTGTGGCGGGAGGCCAGCAGTTTGTCGGCCTCGGGGTAGGTGGGGTACTTGACCGTCTCGATCTTCTCCTTCACCTTGTAGGACGGGTAGAGGCCCGTGCGGCCCAGTTTGCGGTTGATGCCCTTGGAGTAGCCGTTCCAGTGGTTGCCCGCCACGCCGATCAGGTCGCCGGGCTCCAGGGGGACGTCCTCGCCGTTGCGCGGCTGGTGAGGGAACACGGCGATCTGGCTGTGGGCGTTCTGCCCGCCGAAGTAGTAGATGTCATCCAGGGAGTAGAAGAAGGACGAGGCGTCCGGGTGAAGAGTCTGCATGATCTCGTACGCTACACGGCACACCTGTGATGAAACACATCTACATTACTTATTACATAAAACACATCTACATTAGTTATTACATAAAACACATCTACATTACTTATTACATAAAACACATCTACATTAGTTATTACATAAAACACATCTACATTACTTATTACATAAAACACATCTACATGAGTTATTACATAAAACACATCTACATTAGTTATTACATAAAACACATCTACATTACTTATTACATTAAACACATCTACATTACTTATTACATTAAACACATCTAAATGAGTTATTATTCTGGTCTCGTTATGTCCACGTTTCCCCCAACGGTGCAGTACCAGCGTGCACCACAGGGGGGGCAGTGATATAGATATCAGTGGTACTGCTGACAGGAAGTGTCACATGTCAAGGTGTGGAAAAAGTGCAATGATAATTGTATTTCATGCATGAAAACATGTGAGGCAGACATGTTGTTCTGCTTCGTCTTGTGATAAAACATCAGCAGTTAACAAAGCATTTATGTTGGAAAAATGTCATGTGGTCCATCCTGTGGAAAGTACTTGGGAGAAATACTTTTAGTACAAGTATCGGTCCAAAAAAAAAACGACTTTGGGTTGAAGTTTAAGTCACCTTTTAGAATATTACTGTTACATATCTATATATATACATCTATACATCTATCTATCTACATATATATATATATATATATATATATATATATATATATATATATATATATATATATATATATATATATATATATATATATATATATATATATATATATATATATATATATATATATATATATACATACATACATATACACACACACATACATAAATATATACATATATGCATATATCATGTATATATGCATAATACTTATGTTTATTATATTTTATACATTTCCTTTTAATATTTAAGTACAGTAAATGTCATTAATATATATTTATGTTTGTATATATGTATATATGGGTTATGTGTGTATATATGTATACATACATATGTATATACATATATGCTTTTGTATGTATACATATACACATATGGATGTATATATACATATGTATATATGCATATATATATACATATATATATACGCACATAACACAGATATTATTAAATACATATACAAACATATAAATATATATTAATGACATTTACTATACTTGAATATAAAAAGAAAATTTATAAAATAAAAATTAACACAAGTATTAAAAGTAATGTTCTGATATAAATTAATACAGTAGATTAATATAAAATGTACTTCGGTATCAAAAGTAATTACCTAAAATAAAATGTACTTAAGCATCAAAAGTAATTTGAAAGATAAAATGTACTTCAGCATCAAAAGTACTGTTGTAATATACTGTAATTCAAAAAAATTAAATGTACGTATATCCATCCATCCACCCTGAACAAGTCGCCACCTCATCGCAGATTAAATGTACGCAGGCATCGAACGTAATTTGCAAGATTAATTCACTTAAGAAAAAAAAAAAGTAATTTCTAATTTAAAATAAATTAAATATCAAAAGTAATTTCTATTATAAAATGTACTTAAGTATCAAAAGTAAATTGTAATATACAATTAACTTAAATATCAAAAGTAATTTCTAATATAAAAAGCACTTAAATATCAAAAGTAATTTGTAATATAAAATATACTTTGGATCAAAAAAAGTTTCTAAAATAAAATGTACTGAAGAATCAAAAGTCATTTCTAACATTACATGTAATTAAATATCAAATGTAAAAGTAATTTTAAAAAGTTTAATCTATATAAGTATTAAAAGTATGAATCATTGTCTGATATAAAATGTACTTGAGTGTCTAAAGTAAAAGTAATTTCTATTATAAAATGTACTTAAGCATTAAAAGTAATGTTAATATAAAATGTACTTGAGTATTAAAAGTATTTTTGTGATATAAAATGTTTTTAAGTAGCTAAAGTATAAACCATTTTGTAATATAAAATGTACTTGAGTGTCAAAAGTAAAAGTAATTTATAATATTAAATGTGCTTAAGTATGGAAAGTATTTTTCCAGTATAAAATGTACTCAAGTATCTAAAGTATTTTTCAAATATAAAATGTAGTTAAGTAGCAAAAGTATGAATCATTTTCTAATATACAATGTAGTTGAGTGTCAAAAGTAAAAGTAATTTCTAAGATAAAATGTACTTAAGTATGAAAAGTATTTTTGTAATATAAAATGTACTTAAGCATTAAAAGTAATGTTTAATATAAAATGTACTTAAGTATTAAAAGTAATGTATACTATAAAATGTAATCAAGTATCAAATGTAAAAAATATTTTCAAAAATTAAATATACTTAAGTATTAAAAGTATTAATAATTTTCTGATATAAAATGTACATACGTGTCCAAAGTCAAAGTAATTTTTAATATTAAATGTACTTAAGTATTGAAAGTATTTTTATAATATAATATGTACTTAAGCATTTAAAGTAATTTTATATATAAAATGTACTTAAGTATCAAAAGTAATTTTATAATACAATATGTATTTAAATGTAGTAAAAGTAATTAAAAAAATAAATGTACTTAAGTATCGAAAGTAATTTGTAAAATAAAATCTATTTTAGTATAAATAGTAACTTCTAGTATGAAATGTATTTAAACGTCAAAATTATTTTTCTAATATAAAAAGTACTGAAGAGACTTAGACTTCCTTTTTATTGTCATTCAAATTTGAACTTTACAGCACAGATAAGAACGAAATTTCGTTACATAAGCTCATGGTGGTGCAGGATAAAAAAAGCAATAAGGTGCATATATAAATAAATAAATATATATAAATAATATATAAATATATATATAAAATAAATAAATATATATAAATAAATAAATAGATTACTGTACAGATAAATATATTGCACTTTCTCACATGCGTCCACGTTTATGGATGTATGTTATATTGTCTTTTTTATTCCAGCGAGTTAATCCATTTTGGGGGGAGTTGAGGGGATCATTTAATTATGATGCGTTCAAGAGTCTTACAGCCTGAGGGAAGAAGCTGTTACAGAACATGGAGGTTCTGCTTCGGAGGCTGCGGAACCTCTTTCTAGAGTCCAGCAGTGAAAACAGTCCTTGGTGGGGGTGGGAGGAGTCTTTGCAGATTTTCGGAGCCCTGGTCAGGCAGCGGCTTTTTGCGATCTCCTGGATAGGAGGAAGTGGAGTCCTGATGATCTTTTCCGCCGTCCTCACCACTCTCTGAAGAGACTTCCAGTCTGAGGCACTACAGGCTCCAGTCCAGACAGAGATGCTGTGTGGGGGGAGCTGTGCTCTTTTCATCCGGCGCAAAAAGTGCATGCGCTGCTGAGCTCTTTTTACAAGAGCTCCGGTGCAAAGGCACCAGGTTATATTGTCAGTTATCTGCACCCCCAGGAACTTGGTGCTGCTTACCATCTCCACTGCTGTGCCATTGATGTAGAGTGGAGCGTGGTTGGACTGGTGCTTCCTGACGTCGACAATGAACTCCTTGGTCTTGTTAACATTCAGGACCAGGTTGTTGGTTCTGCACCAGCCAACCAGATGTTTCACCTCCTCCCTGTAGTCCACGTCATTGTTGTCACGGAAGAGGCCCACTACTGTTGTGTACTTGACAATGTGGTTAGTAGTGGACCTGGTGCAGCAGTCATGGGTCATCAACGTGAACAGCAGCGGACTCAGGACGCAGCCCTGGGGGGAGCCGGTGCTCAGAAGATGGCACTGGAGGTGTTGTTGCCCACTCTCACAGATTGGGGTCTGTCTGTGAGGAAGTCAAGCAGCCAGTTGCATAGGGGGGTACTGGATCCAAGGGGGGCCAGATTGCTCACCAAGTGCCGCGGGATGATGGTGTTGAATGCTAAGCTGAAGTCCAGGAACAACATCTGCACGTGTGTGTCCTTTCCTTCCAGATGTTCTAAGCTCAAGTGGAGTGCAGAGGAGATGGTGTCCTCTGTGGAGCGGTTAAGGCGATAAGCAAACTGGTATGGGTCGAATGTGGGGGGAAGTCGGGAGACAATATATATTCCTTTACCAGCCTCTCGAAGCACTTCATTATGATGGGGGTGAGTGCAACGGGGCGGTAATCATTGAGGGAGGAGATTGTGGGTGTTTTTTTGGCACTGGAATGATTGTGGCTGTCTTAAAGCATGATGGTACCACAACCTGGGTCAGCGAGATGTTGAAGATGTCTGTGAGAACCCCAGCCAGCTGGTCTGCACATTCCTTAAGCACCTTGCCCGGAATGTCATCAGGTCCCGGTGCTTTCGGGGGGGTTCACTCTCCTCAGGGTTTTCCGGACATCCGCTATATCCAGGTTGAGCGGCTGCTCATCAGGGCGAGGGATGGATTTCCTCGCCGGAGTGGTGTTAAGTGCCTCAAACCTTGCAAAGTAGTTGTTAAGGTCATCTAGGAAGCTGATACTGTTGTCACAGGGGCAGGGGGCAGCTTTATAGTCTGTGATGCCACATTCGTCTAGTGTTTGTAGGGTTCTCGAAGAACTCCTGCACTTTCTGACTGTGAGCACGCTTTGCAACCCTAATGGCACGGTTCAGGTTAGCTCTGGCTGATTTTAATGCCACCATGTCGCCAGACTTGAAAGCCTTGTTCCGAGCCTTCAGCATTGCACGTACCTCACTGTTCATCCAGGGTTTCTCGTTGGCCCGTGTGGGGATGTTGTTGATCACACTGACATCCTCCATGCACTTCTGAATGCATGCGGACACAGACTCTGCATACTCCTCCACACATGTGTGGTGATTTTCGGTGGTGGCTGCTTTGAACATGTCCCAGTCTGTGGTTCCGAAGCAGTCTTGTAATGCTGACATTGCTCCCTCTGGCCAGGTCCTCACCTGCTTCACTGTAGCTTGCTTCCTGATCAGCAGGGGCTTGTATGCAGGAATTAGCATCACAGATAGATGGTCTGAGGAGCCGAGGTGGGGGCGTGGTGCAGCTTTATACGCCTGTTTAATATTACTATACACTGAAGTATCAAAAGTAAACGTAACGTTCTCATAGAAAATGTACTTAATATCGAAAGTATTTTTCTGATATAACATGTATTTAAGTATAAAAAGTACAAATAATTTTCAATTATTGATGACAATATTACAGTATTAACTGTTATTTGGATGTTGATGACAACATTTTTAAAGTTATTTGGAATATGTGATCTGTTATTGATGACAATATTATTTACAATTATTTGGAAAATGTAATCTATTATTGATGACAGTATTATTTACAATTATTTGGAAAATGTAATCTATTATTGATGACAATATTATTTACAATTATTTGATTCGTTATTGATGACAATATTATTTACTATTATTTGGAATATGTGATCTATTATTGATGACAATATTATTTACTATTATTTGAAATGTGATTCATTATGGATGACGATATTATTTACTATTATTTGGAATATGTGATCTTTTATTGATGACAATATTATTTACCATTATTTTGAATATGTGATCCATTATTGATGACAATATTAATTATATTTTCTGATCTATTATTGATGACAATATTATTGACTATTATCTGGAATATGTGATCTATTATTGATGACAATATTATTGACTATCATGTGGAATATGTAATCTATTATTGATGACAGTATTATTTAGTATTATTTTGAATATGTGATCCATTACTGATGACAATATTATTTGGAATATTTGATCTATTATTGATGACAATATTATTTACTACTATTGGGAATATGTAATCCATTATTGATGACAATATTATTTACTATTATTTGGAATAAGTGATCTATTATAGATGACAATATTATTTACTATTATGTGGAATTTATGATCTATTATTGATGACAATATTATTTACTATTATTTGGAATATGTGATCCATTTTTGATGACAGTATTATTTACAGTAATTTGGAATATTTTATCTATTATTGATGACAATGTTATTTACTATTATTTGTAATATGTGATCTATTATTGATGACAATATTATTTACTAGTATTTGGAATGTGTGATCTATTATTGATGACAATATTATTTACTATTATTTGGAATGTGTGATCTATTATTGATGACAATATTATTTACTATTATTTGGAATATATGATCTTTTATTGATGAAAATATTATTTACTATTATTTGGAATATGTGATCTATTATTGATGACAATATTATTTACCATTATTTTGAATATATGATCCATTATTGATGACAATATTAATTGGATTTTTTGATCTATTATTGATGACAATATTATTTACTCATATTTGAAATGTGTGATTCATTATGGATGACGATATATTTTACTATTATTTGGATATGTGTTCTATTATTGATGACAGTATTATTTACTATTATTTTGAATATGTGATCCATTATTGATGACAATATTATTTGGAATATGTGATCTATTATTGATGACAATATTATTTACTATTATTTGGAATATGTGATCCATTATTGATGACAATATTATTTACTATTATTTGGAATATGTGATCTATTATTGATGACAATATTATTTACTATTATCTGGAATGTGTGATCTATTATTGATGACAATATTATTTACTATTATGTGGAATATGTAATCTATTATTGATGACAGTATTATTTAGTATTATTTTGAATATGTGATCCATTACTGATGACAATATTATTTGGAATATTTGATCTATTATTGATGACAATATTATTTACTATTATTGGGAATATGTGATCCATTTTTGATGACAGTATTATTTACAGTAATTTGGAATATTTGATCTATTATTGATGACAATGTTATTTACTATTATTTGTAATATGTGATCTATTATTGATGACAGTATAATTTACAGTAATTGGGAATGTGTGATGCAAATATTAGAGTGTGGTCTGCACACTTCCTGTACAACAAGTAACGGGTGTGGTTACATTGAGAGCACACACCTGTGAGGAGAAGGTGCAGACCAGGAAGTCGCTCTGGGACAGGAAGTGGATGTCCAGGATGACTCCTCTCAGCGAGTTCTCGGTGTAGCGATTGTGAAGACCCGCAGACCAGGAGATGGAGTTGTCGCTGATGAACTCGTAGTCGGGGTACCTGAGCGAAGCGAGACAGGAAGTGAGAAGCGCTCATGGGGAACATGGAAGAAGACTCTTTGGAGACGGACTTGGCCTTGGCTTCCTGCAGCAAGGAGGGGTCGTCGGTGGCCAGGTACACGCGCTTCTTGTCCACGGGGGCGCGTCTGGCCAGGTGCTGGAACTGTTCCTCCACGTGCAGCATGTACTCCTCAATGGGGTGGAAGGCTGCCTCCGTCCCAACTTTATCTGTCCTCCTCACGTGGACACTGCACACACACACACAGGCAACATGCTTCAGTCCTTTTGATACTTTCACGTATTTACAGCACATGTGGCCAACATGTCTGCCTCACAGCCACTGCATGGAGGGTCCATTCATTGAATCAATCTTCAAATAATTACCATTTATTTATTTAATGTAAAAGTACATTTGACTATTCAATCATTTAATTTATTTATTCAATATGTAATTCATAATTTAGTATTTAAATGTATATATTCATTAATTAAATACATTATGTCAAAATGTGATTAATAAATAATCACTTTATCAATTATTTCAAAATTGTATTATTTATGCAATCATGTATTTTTTTTAAATAAATCGTTAAATTATTTTAATACAAAATAATTTAATCATTGAATTTATTTATCAAATAATTTTGTTAATTATTTAAATAATTAATAATTTAATTAGTTTATTAACTATTTAATTAAATATTTCAATATTAAATTATTTTATATTTTAAAGTATTTACTTAGTAATATAAATATATTATTTCAACATTTTATTAATGATTTAATCATTTTTACTGAAAAAATATATTAAGTATGTCAATATTTAAATCATTTTTTGATCATTTACTTTGTTCAACCATTGATATTTAATTTATTATTTATAATAATATATATATATACATACATATAAAATATATATTTATACACATATGTATATACCTATACATGGATATATATATATATATATATATATATATATATATATATATATATATATATATATATATATATATATATATATATATATATACATATACATATATATATATATATATATATATATATATACATATATATATATATATATATATATATATACATATATATATACATATATATATATATATATATACATATATATATATATATACATATATATATATATACATATATATATACATATATATACATATATATGTATACATATATATATATATATATATATATATACATATATATATATGTATACATATATATATATATATATATATACATATATATATATATATATATATATATATATATATATATATATATATATATATATATATATATATATATATATACATGGATATATATACATGGATATATATATCCATCCATTTTCTACCGCTTATTCCCTTCTATATGTATATATATATATATATATATATATATATATATATATATATATATATATATATATATATATATATATATATATATATATATATATATGTATATATATATATATATACACATATATATATATATATATATATATACATATATATATATATATATATATATATATATATACATATATATATATATATATATATATATATATATATATATATATATATATATATACATATATATATATATATATATACATATATATATATATATATATATATATATATATATATATATATATATATAATACATATATATATGTATATAATATATATATATATATATATATATATATGTATATAATATATATATATATATATATATGTATATATACACATGTATATGTATATATATATATATACATATCTATATTTATTTATATATATATATATATACACATATAAGGATATATATATATATATATATATCCTATATATATATGCACACACACAGACAGAAGGAAAGAAGCACATTGTATATATGAGAGGTAAAACAAAAATGGGTGAGAACACACACGCTCACAGTTGCACGCCTCAAATAGATGGAGGCTGAAAGCAATTTCTTGTTCCATGCACAAATATTATAATGTTATGAAACCATGCAGCCACATGTGACTTATGGTACTGTGGCCTCCAGGAAGAAAGGACAATTGCAAAACGCGCACGTCGTCCATGTCCCAACAAGAAGCATGCATCTTCCAATGTTGCCTTTTGTTGTTGTTGTGAAACACAAAGAGAAATTGTTCTTTTTTTTTTTGGTCTTCCTTTTTTCTGATAAAAGAAACCCTGTCGGAATTCAAAGACAAACGCTTTTGCTGGAATAAAAGAATAGCCGTGATTACCGTTCTGACACGTTCATAAGACGAGGGCTGGGAAAATATTTTGTAAGACAAATACAAAGACTAAATTGACATTTTAAAATCATGTTGTTTGTAGTTTTTTTTTAAAGGAAAACTGGATGTTACTGGACTGGACATAAGTAGGTCTTTACTTCAGTTTGGCCTTGGCCTGGAAGATGTTGAAGACCCCTCTACTAGACGATACCAATACCGTATTTACCTGGTATCAATTTAATACCAAAATTTACAGTATCACTCAACCCAAATTTTTGGGTAAATTTTTGGCACATTTCTTGGCTATTAGCCGAATTGTCTGATTTCCTTTCAGCCTGTGAGTAGGGATGGGTACCCAATCTGGTACCGATTCCCGCCAGTCCTACCATGTTCCGGTACCTGGGTGGCGCGCAACGTCACGCCCGGTTGCAGACTCACTTTGGGAATCACTCCAGCAGCACTGAGAGCGGATTAAACCAAGCTACCTCTCGGTAATGTTGCAATTCTCAATACCAACAAAGCAATTGACTAAAAAAACAACAACAAAAAACGCTCCAATGTACAAACCCCGTTTCCATATGAATTGGGAAATTGTGTTAGATGTAAATATAAACGGAATAAAATGATTTGCAAATCATTTTCAACCCATATTCAGTTGAATATGCTACAAAGACAACATATTTGATGTTCAAACTGATAAACCTTTTTTTTGGCGCAAATAATCATTAACTTTAGAATTTGATGCCAGCAACACGTGACAAAGAAGTTGGGAAAGGTGGCAATAAATACTGATAAAGTTGAGGAATGCTCATCAAACACTTATTTGGAACATCCCACAGGTGTGCAGGCTAATTGGGAACAGGTGGGTGCCATGATTGGGTATAAAAACAGCTTCCCAAAAAATGCTCAGTCTTTCACAAGAAAGGATGGGGCGAGGTACACCCCTTTGTCCACAACTGCGTGAGCAAATACTCAAACAGTTTAAGAACAACGTTTCTCAAAGTACAATTGCAAGAAACTTTGGGATTTCAACATATACGGTCCATAATATCATCAAAAAGTTCAGGGAATCTGGAGAAATCACTCCGACATGGCCGGAAACCAACATTTGATCGCCTTTGAGGCGCTACAATATACACCCCCGCTACCAACAAACACCGCCCCACCTCAACCCCTCAACACAATGCCTCAGCTCCGCACCCAAGCTGCTCAATTGCTCTCCATGTTCGGCAGCACTTATCTATGTGAGCAACTTTTCTCCTCAATGAAGATGACGAAAACGTCTCACAGGATACGTCTGACTGATGAACACCTTCGTTCGATAATGAAGGTTGCCTCAGCTCAAAGCCTGAGCCCCGACATTAATGAACTAGCATCCAAGAAATGATGGCAGGTATCTGGCTTGGGCACATCAGATTAGATCAGTGTGTTGCAAACTGAGCCGTTTAAAGTCCTGAATGGTTGGTTTATTCATTGTTATTTTATTTTCTAATTTATTATCCTGTGGAAAAAGTTAATGTTGATATTTACCTCAGAAGGCTGCAAATAGAAAATGGGCATTCAATTTTTTATTTAAATTGTATTTAATATGCATTGATGTTTTTTCGTTTGTTTTTTGAAAGTTGATTTTGCACTATCAAGTTATATAAGCGTTGCTTGTTCCATATTCAGTGTTAAAGCAAATCAGTGTAGCAAACTGAGCAATAATTAATGTTTTATTCATGCACTTTCTCTTGCCACTTCAAGGCTTGAATGTTTGTTTGATTCATTCATTATTGTTATTTTATTTTCAAATTTATTATTAGCCCGTGGAAAAAGTTTATTTTGATATTTACCTCAGAAGGCTGCAAATAGAAAAGAGGCATCCAATTTTTATTTAAATTGTATTTGATATGCCATTGATATTTTTTAATTATTATTATTATTATTTGAAACTCGATTTTGCATGTCACTATAAAGTTATATAAGCCTTGCTTGTTCAATATTCAATGCAAAACTTGTTTGGATCCCTATTAAAAGGTTAATTTGTTCAAGCTTGGCCCGCGGCTTTGTTCAGTTTTAAATTTTGTCCCACTCTGTATTTGAGTTTGACACCCCAGCTGTATAGTATTTATTGTCTATTGTGAGCGAACTGTGGTGCTGAAATTCCCCCAGGGATCAATAAAGTACTTTCTATTCTATTCTATATTCTTCACAAAAGTAGTGATAGTGTTTCATCACCTGGCTCCTCTGTACTCAGCCCTGCATTCAACTGTACACGGTGTGTGATTGATGATGATCGGGCATTGTTTTTAACTTTCTGTTGCATATTTTTTATGTATGAAAAACACTTTATAAATACAGTTTGATTGATTAATTGATTGAAAAAAGCCAAACTAAAAGCATACCAGGATAGAGAGGTAGGATGAGACCAAATAAACAAGGAGTGCATTTATTTCAGTGACTTACAAAAACAACTTTTCCTCTTTTTTGTTGCATTCGCCTCCCCCCCCCCACCCGTCTTCTCCCTGTCAAAATAAAAGTCAGCGGCACACTAGGGCATCGTGTACCAGAGCTCTCCCACACCGGCGCTGCACAATATTTCAATTCAGGCGTCTCTATTCATACCCCGCTGGCAAGGACGGGCGATCCTTAGGGGGGGGGGCGTGCACACCCACACTTGTGTTTGTGACTTACAGTAAAAAAAAGAAGAAAAAAAAAGCCCGAAAAAAAGCGATCTGGCTAATAAATCATTCATTTGCATGTGGCGTCAGCACGCTGGCAGCCTATGAGGAGATTTCAAGTGCTCTACTTGTCTTTCTGCACATCCAGTATTTATTCTCTGACTCAATGCTAGACTGCTGCACAATCACTGATTATGCTGCACAGATTAGGGAACAAGCACAAAAAAAACCACACTGTTTGAATATCAGATTGGTTTCAAAGGAATATTCATGTGATGTATGCATGTCCTCGTGTATCCTGAAGACTATTCTTCATGCTTGCAACCAGTATTACTCATAGAACCAAAAGGGACATTTTTTTTATTCCACTTATCCTGAGGCCAAACATTTTGCACAATGCTTTTACCTCCGGACATCTTTTACGTGAGAAGAGAACAACACACAGCCAGTGTTGGGTTAGTTACTGAAAACCAGTAACTTGTTACAGTTACTAGTTACTTTATTTCAAAAGTAACTCAGTTACTTACACCAAAAAGTAAAGCGTTACTGTGAAAAGTAACTATCTAGTTACTTATATACACTACCGTTCAAAAGTTTGGGGTCACATTAAAATGTCCTTATTTTTCAATGAAGATAACTTTAAACTAGTCTTAACTTTAAAGAAATACACTCTATACATTGCTAATGTGGTAAATGACTATTCTAGCTGCAAATGTCTGGTTTTTGATGCAATATCTACATAGGTGTATAGAGGCCCATTTCCAGCAACTATCACTGCAGTGTTCTAATGGTACAATGTGTTTGCTCATTGGCTCAGAAGGCTAATTGATGATTAGAAAACCCTTGTGCAATCATGTTCACACATCTGAAAACAGTTTAGCTCGTTACAGAAGCTACAAAACTGACCTTCCTTTGAGAAGATTGAGTTTCTGGAGCATCACATTTGTGGGGTCAATTAAACGCTCAAAATGGCCAGAAAAAGAGAACTTTCATCTGAAACTCGACAGTCTATTCTTGTTCTTAGAAATGAAGGCTATTCCACAAAATTGTTTGGGTGACCCCAAACTTTTGAATGGCAGTGTATTTTTAAATTTTTTTTAAGGCCCCATTTAATGCCCTTTTAGCCTTCATTTCAGTACTGTTTTTGCACTGGAGAATAATACAATGTGTTGATCAACTTGACATGCATTTGCATCACTGAACTCTGCTTGGCAATGTGGTCTACATACAACACACAAACAATGTGGTCTACATACAACACACAAACAATGTGGTCTACATGCAACACACAAAGACAAAGATATGTTTCAAAGGGCCAATTTCTTTCAGGCCAGAACAAATTGACAAAACTATTTTAAATAGCTGCAACATAACATACATAAGTAACAAACAGCATAATAACAACATAGCTGTAAACCAAGGAAGGCACACACTACATACACAAAGGCTAACCAGGCGTTAAAATCATGTCTGAAGCCCAGAACACTCTACACATTTCCCCAGTTTTTATTTAGAGAAAAGGAAAGATTTGCCTGGCCCACTAGCATCCCTCTTTATAGTCTATACATTTAGAGTGATATGATAATCAAACACTCTAGAAGTCTAGAATGAAAGAGTATATAAGAGAATTGACAGAGTGTGTGTACCTTCAGTGATGAATGATGAGCAGAGGCAGAGTTTGGGGCGTCTTCTTTAGCTCGCTTTCCATTTTTATGTACTCACTGTCCAGGTGCCATTTGACACCCGGTATCATGCTAATTAGCTGCCTGAAAGCGGGTGACTCTACTGTAGAAAGAGTCTGCATGTCTTCTAGCACACACGCTGCAATGTCTCTTATCAATGTTGTCCTGGCGAGCAGTGCCTCGTTAAAATCCAGCCGCTGTTGCTTAGGAGGTGAAGTGTGTCTCTCTTTACTAGCTTCGTCGAAGCATGTTGCTTTTGTAGCTGTTTCAGCAGATTTGAATTGCTAGGATAGGATCTTTGATCCAAGACACAACTTACATTTAACTAAAATGTTCTTTTCCTTGCGGTCGACAAAAGATAAGTGGTGAGAATATCTCAATGTTAAGAAACTCGGCTTCGGCTTGTCTTGTTAGTAAACACAGACACGCCCCCTCCCACACACACACACACAGAGCGCGCAGCGCGCCACTTCCTTGTGACACAGGAACATTCAGAAGGACGACACCGCAGCAATAAAACACTCTCAGATCTTCTCAGTTTCTAGCCGATACTACATAAAAAATTACGTAAAATAACGCATCATGTAGTAACGGTAACTGAGTTACTGAATATGAAAAATAACGCGTTAGATTACTATTTACCGCCGAAAGTAACAGCGTTACAGTAACGCTTTACAAAGTAACACGTTACTGTAACGCTGCACATAGTGGACTTGTTTAAGTCCAGCACAAGTTTGCTATGAAGGGGTCACCTTCTTTCTACACCTGCATGGCAGATAATGAGATGGGCGCATAAAGATTATTAGCATGTATTAGATAATAAATGACCTGTACATGTTGATAAACATATTATTTAGTTATCCGTTATTTCCTACAAAAAAGCTGCAAATCCAAACTAGAAAAGCAGACCTAACCCAGGTCCTACAGTAGGAAGAGGATACATATGGCCCCACTCGTCACGGTTTACCTGACACATGAAACGTGACGAATTGTGGGTGTACATTATCCACTTTAGTCGTCAGATGGCACTAGAGCAGGGGTGTCAAACGTACGGCCCACGGGCCGGATCAGGCCCGCAAACAGGTTTTATCCAGCCCGCGGGATCAGTTTGTTACGTATAAAAATTAGCTGACGTTTTTTAATGAAAGGAGCTGCTGTTGTAAATGTGTCCACTGGATGTCGCCATAGCAATTCTGTTAAGCAAGCAAACGGTTTATAGTTAAAGTTAAAGTACCAATGATTGTCACACACACACTAGGTGTGGTGAAATTTGTCCTCTGCATTTGACCCATCCCCTTGTTCACCCCCTAGGAGGTGAGAGGAGCAGTGAGCAGCAGCGGTGGCCGCGCCCGGGAATCATTTTTGGTGATTTAACCCCCAATTCCAACCCTTGATGCTGAGTGCCAAGCAGGGAGGTAATGGGTCCCATTTTTATAGTCTTGGGTATGACTTGGCCGGGGTTTGAACTCACAACCTACCAATCTCAGGCCGGACACTCTAACCACTAGGCCACTGAGCAGGTACATAGTAAAGTGTGGCCCCCCCAACCAAAATGAAAGGTAAAACCTGCCATTTTATGCCTTCTGCTTCAAACACATGGTTATTTGGCACCCTCGTTGCCCCAAAATGTTTCTGTTAAAAATGAGAAAAGTGAACCCCGAGTGTAACTTAATTCTCTTGAATAGTTTCTACCTCCGTTTGTATGGTTCGTTGAGTTTATTGTATATGTATTTTTGAAACTGCATCAATTTTTTTCCCTCAGAAATTTCAAAAAACGTTAAATGTTTTGTCAAGAGGATTATTTGTGATTTGTAAATTTTCAGAATGTGCTCGTTTTATTTTTGGCCAAAGTCAAACAAAGAAAACGATCTGAAATTGTCTTTATTTTTAAGTTATCATGCCATGAATTTACCTGTTTGGCCCACTTGGGATTAGATTTTCCTCCATGTGGCCCCTGAGCTAAAATGAGTTTGACACCCCTGAGTGTTGAATATCTTAAAATGTGTTTTGTGTCAATTCCAACTTGGACCACAATGTCAGTTGCTATGTAAAGTGGCGCTTACCATCATTTTCAGCAGACTGCATTGCAAGATGATTAACCCCACCCCACCTTCCTCTCACGCAAGGTCCACCCAGGAACGGGGCCATATGTTGTTAGCAATTCGTTGCACTTGAATAAAAATCACAACCGAAATAAATGAAATATCTTAAGGAGGGAATGGAGGGTGCTCTAATATTTATAATCATGACAAATAAATAAAATAGCTAAATAAAGTATTGTCAAACTTCTATATAGAACATGTAGGCAGAGGTAGAGTTGTCCATGACTTAACTGACTATCAAGTTAGGACATTTTTAAAAACAAAAGTGCAGAGTAACAACATAAACACTACAATATAAGCAGATATATTAACTGTCATATGCAAAAAAAACTTTAGTCTGGCAAATTTTGAGTAAAAAAAACACCGACATGACATGACAAATGTCTGTCAAACTTTTTCAGCACATTTAGAAATGTTAATTTTTTTAAATGGCAGCATACCAATATTTTGGTACCAATACCAAAATGTACTTCAGTACTTTTCAAAATAAAGGGGACCACAAAAAAAATGCATTTTTGGCTTCATTTTAACAGAAAATATATTAAACATACGTTTCTTTTTGCACTCAAAGAACAATTTTAGAAGATTAAAATACAAAATAAAAGGCATTGAACACATTGGGCTTTTCTTGCTGCAATTAAAGAACAATTTACACTTTTGCATAATACATACGTCTAGGATTAGATTAGAATAGAACAGAACGTTTTACTGACATTATATTAAATGGTTTATGATTTATGGTTGCCTCTCTTGGTCTGTGCTTGAAGAAAAATTCAATCATTATTAAATACTATGTACAGTAATCTATTTATTTATTTATATATATTTATGTATATTTATTTATTTTATATATATATATTTATATATTATTTATATATATTTATTTATGTATATATGAACCTTATTGCTTTTTTTTTATCCTGCACTACCATGAGCTTATGTAACAAAATTTTGTTGTTATCTGTGCTGTAAAGTTCAAATTTGAATGACAATAAAAAGGAAGTCTAAGTCTAAGTCTAGTCTACTAAAAACAATACCATGACTGAAACTACACAGACAAGACATGGAGCAGGTAAAACACACATTGTTAAGGACAAAACACAAATTGTAGCAATTTGTATGAAAATTCAGTCATTTCACTTACATTAGTTTGCGCTACGTGGGCGGTTTTGACTCCGATAATAATTGGCAAGAAGCCAAGCAGCTGTGTGCGCATCTACATATCTACATTTGCACAAAAGAGGAGCAAGTCAACTACATTACCTTTAAACTCATTGCGCAGGTCTGGATGAGTGTTATTTAAATTATGACCTAATTTTAAAGCAAAAGTGGTAATACTTTACTTACTTTACTTTGTTTTTAAGCAGCGTGGCGCTTCCAAGTGTTTAAAGGCCTACTGAAACCCACTACTACCGACCACGCAGTCTGATAGTTTATATATCAATGATGAAATCTTAACATTGCAACACATGCCAATACGGCCGGGTTAACTTATAAAGTGCAATTTTAAATTTCCCGCTAAACTTCCGGTTGAAAACGTCTATGTATGATGACGTATGCGCGTGACGTTAATCGTTGAAACGGAAGTATTCAGACACCATTGTATCCAATACAAAAAGCTTGGTTTTCATCGCAAAATTCCACAGTATTCTGGACATCTGTGTTGGTGAATCTTTTGCAATTTGTTTAATGAACAATGAAGACTGCAAAGAAGAAAGTTGTAGGTGGGATCGGTGTATTAGCGGCTGGCTGCAGCAACACAACCAGGAGGACTTTGAGGTGGATAGCAGACGCGCTATCCGACGCTAGCCGCCGACCGCATTGATGATCAGGTGAAGTCCTTCGTCGCTCCGTCGATCGCTGGAACGCAGGTGAGCACGGGTGTTGATGAGCAGATGAGGGCTGGCTGGCGTAGGTGCATAGCTAATGTTTTTAGCATAGCTCTGTGAGGTCCCGTTGCTAAGTTAGCTTCAATGGCGTCGTTAGCAACAGCATTGTTAAGCTTCGCCAGGCTGGAAAGCATTAACCGTGTAGTTACAGGTCCATGGTTTAATAGTATTGTTGATCTTCTGTCTATCCTTCCAGTCAGGGGTTTATTTCTTTTGTTTCTATCTGCAATTAAGCTCGATACTATCACGTTAACTCCGTAGCTAAAGTGCTTCACCGATGTATTGTCGTGGAGATAAAAGTCACTGTGAATGTCCATTTCGTGTTCTCGACTCTCATTTTCAAGAGGATATAGTATCCGAGGTGGTTTAAAATACAAATCCGTGATCTACAATAGAAAAAGGAGAAAGTGTGGAATCCAATGAGCCAGCTTGTACCTAAGTTACGGTCAGAGCGAAAAAAAAATGCGTCCTGCATTGTACTCTAGTCCTTCACTCTCACGTTCCTCATCCACGAATCTTTCATCCTGGTTCAAATTAATGGGGTAATCGTCGCTTTCTCGGTCCGAATGGCTCTCGCTGCTGGTGTAAACAATGGGGAAATGTGAGGAGCCTTTCAACCTGTGACGTCACGCTACTTCCGGTACAGGCAAGGCTTTTTTATCAGCGACCAAAAGTTGCGAACTTTATCGTCGATGTTCTCTACTAAATTCTTTCAGCAAAAATATGGCAATATCGCGAAATGATCAAGTATGACACATAGAATGGATCTGCTATCCCCGTTTAAATAAAAAAAATTCATTTCAGTAGGCCTTTAAAGCATCACCTTTATTGTTAGTTTTGAAGCCCAAATACCTCCATATTGCGCTTCACGCACCCTCTTGATTAACCAGCAGAATTGCCTTAATTTGCCATATTTCTGCTTGTGCGCTCAGTGGGGGTGTGTGCGCTGACCCACTCAACATGCTCCAACATGCAGATGAAAAAATAAATAAAAATACCAGTATTTTTCAAAGTCTGTATAGTACCTATTTTAATTAATCCGTACCGCGGTACATTATTAGTACCGGTATACCGTACAACCCTAGTACTCACATGTGTGTTGTTTGCTGTGTGATGTTGCCTCAACCTATTTGATATCTAGGTCATTTTCGTGTGGTGCTGTTTATTGCTTTCACTTGTAAACCTGTGCTTTTTACGCGGTCTTGTTGACATACAACCCCATTAAAAGTAGCATGCCACGTTACATCAAACGCAGCGGTAATGGCGTTGTAATTTACATAAAAAGTAATTCATTAGAGTACTCATTACTAGGGATGTACACCGAGTACCGGTTCCTAATTAAGTCATTTCATGAGGACCGTGAAGATTCTAGACAAACGATACCGCTATCTGTATTTTTTTGTTCCAGCTGACCAACATAGTTATGGTTCAGCTGCCGCCACTACACATTTTAAATCAGCTTTGAATAATGACAAATAAGGAAGCAACACCACACGGAAGTTTGTGATACAACAATATTTCCTCCCCAAAAGTTCCTCAAAGTCACGCACGCTGTGTCAGTTTGAAGTGCACACGCTTTACTCACGATGAGCCAAGCGACCCATTAATCCACAGGCCAATATTAATCCACTCAAAAAAGTGCGAAAATTGAGGTGAAATAATAATCCCTAAAGTTGCTTTGAAGCAAGATAGCATCCGCTGTGACTGACAGGCGTCTGGTTGCCGTCTGATGTCATTAAAACATGTCATTAAAACACATTTTGCTTAAATGTTCAACCTCTTGTGCCAATAAAAATGCTACTTAAAATGTATTTTTCCACATCTCTATTCCCACAAATTACATGTAGTACCGATAAGAGTACCGATAAATACCAGTATCGATATTAAACATTCCTACTCGTTACTAGCAAAAGTAACGGCGTCAGTAACGTTGTTATTAGGAACACCGGAAAATAAGTGCCAGTGTTGTCATATTGATATTTTTTGTACAAATGCTACGAGGGTTGTCCCGATACCAATATTTTGGCACCGGTACGAAAATGTATTTCGATACTTTTCTATATAGAGGGGACCACAAAAAACTGCATTATTGGCTTTATTTTAACAAAAAATCTTACGGTCCATTAAATCTATGTTTATTATTGCAATCGAAGAACAATTTTGGCCTTATTGGAGGTGCCTCAACGGCTGTAGTCCCCTTGTCCAGAAACGGGGTATTGTAGAATTGCACGCTTGACTCCTCGATCATTGATTTGTTGTTCATTATTCCCACATAGTAGTATGAGGGATGTCCAGATACCTATATTTTGGTACCGGTACCAAAAGGTATTTCAGTACTTTTCTGTAATTTTCTAAAGAAAGGGGACCAGAACAACATTCATTATTGTCTTCATTTTAACAAAAAATCTTAGGGTACATTAAACATATGTTTCTTATTGCAAGTTTGTCCTTAAATAAACAAGACAACTTTGTCTTTTAGTAGTAAGTAAACAAACAAAGGCTCCTAATTTGTCTGCTGACAAATGCAGTAACATTATGTGTCATTTTTTTATTCTATTATTTTGTCAAAATTATAAAGGACAAGCTGTAAAAATTGATTATTAATCCACTTTTTCATTTACTGTTAATATCTGGTTATTTTCCTTTTCAACATGTTCTATCTACACTTCTGTTAAAATGTAATAATCATTTATTATTCTGTTGTTTGGATGCTTTACATTAGTTTTGGATGATACCACACGCATTTAGGTATCAATCCGATACCAAGTCGTTACAGGATCATACATTGGTCATATTCAAAGTCCTCATGTGTCCAGGGACATATTTACGGAGTTTATAAACTTAATATGAATTTTAAAAAAAGGGAAAAAAAGATTTTGTGGCGATAAAAAATATTGATGTAATCATAGTAGTATCGACGAGATACGCTATTGTACTTGGTATCATTACAGTGGATGTCAGGTGTAGATTCACCCATGGCATTTGTTTACATTTAGGAGCGATATTTTTGTTAGCGGTGGCGCCGGTGAGCTATCGTATCCTCCTACCGTTTGTAGTGAAGCATGTTTAGCTATTCCTCGTCCTGCAGGGATGATACTTGTAAGAAACTTACTTTATTTGTCCCAATTGAGGTGAGGATTAGTGATTTAGAAGTAGCTAATGGATGTTATCTGCTAGCTAGCTAGCCATGTCTTAAAGCACCTCTTCCTGAGGGCGTTTCAGTGTTATAACTTCACCTTTATCTCTAGTTTTTAGACCAAAATGCGTCCGTTCTCCATGTCCGGTCTACACACTGTGTCTGCTTGTAAGTACTCTGTGACTGTGCGCTGCCGAACATGCTCCCGTGCTCGTAAAACCAGCAATGTCATGCCCGTTAAAAAAAAAAAAGGAAGCGAGCAAGTTATCATTACGTATATGTATTGTTGCATTTGAAAAATTGTATTGTTGATAATAAAGGTAAAGTACTGGTATTGTTTATTATCAATAGCACTATTTCTATTGGTATTCATATTGCTCCATTTTTAGTGTAATAATGCTCATTGTCATTTCTGTATTATTATTATTTTTTTAATTTTCGCTAACTGCTTATTTGCTATTACTTTTACCATCATATTTGTACATGTCGTATTTGCTGATGTTGCTCTGTAAAAAAAAAAAAAAAAAAAAAAAAAAAGGGGAACCAGTACTTTTCAAACAGAGTATAGTACCGTTTTTGATTCATTTGTACCGCGATACTATACTAGTACCGGTATACCGTACAACCCTAAATGCTACTAAACTCCGCTCCTATTGACACTAGGGCTGCAACAACTAATCGATTAAATCGATTACAATCCATTATAAAAATAGTTGGCGATTAATTTAGTCATCGATTCGTTGGATCTATGCTATGCGCATGCGCAGAGGCAACTTTTTTTTTATAAACCTTTATTATAAACGGCAACATGTACAAACAGCTGAGAAACAATAATCAAAATAAGTATGGTGCCAGTACGCTGTTTTTTTTCAATAAAATACTGGAAAGGATAGAAATGTAGTTTGTCTCTTTTAGCCGATTATTAATCGATTAATCAAAGTAATAATCGACAGATTAATCGATGATCAAATTAATCGTTAGTTGCAGCCCTAATTGACACCCAGTGGCTCGGGGAATTCGTAACAGGAAATGAAGAGGTTGAGAAACTAAAAACTTTACCATACACAGCTTCTTTGCAGACTTTTACACCCCCTCCTTACCTCCATCCACACACGTTATTACCCACGCAAAGTGCTGACACACACGTACACACTCTTCACTGCAACATTAGTTCATTGACTGGATGTGGGGGAGTGTGAAGGGGAATAGGTGATCAAACCTTTTCTCGGCGATGGCGTGTGCGAGACACCAAACCGTAGCGGGGAAGAGTGGAAAACCGCACGATGGTGAATGCAGATGTGTGCCAGGGGGAAGGCAACGGAGAGGTGAGAGCAGACTTGGCGGGAAGAACAATTGATGTGTGAGTAGTGATCCGAAATGAGTAAAAAAAAAAGGAGATAAAAGGGTAGGAGAGTTAAGGAGCGCTCAAAGAGACGGCGGCTGCTGTGGTTATGAAAGGGAACACAAAGGGAGTGTGGGGAACGTAACGAGAGCGAGGGAGGAAGCGAGCAGGCGAAGGACGAAGATGAGGAAGGATGGCTTGCAGCCAAACAAAAAGAGTTGGGAGGCACCAGTGCAGCTCGCTCGCTAAACTTTCAATGTGAGCTTTCCAGAAACATAACTCGGGTCTCTGCCTTTGGTTTCTACGCCTTCCTTCGCCAAGCCGCCGGAGACCGGGGGAGGCTCCCGGGACATTGCGGAAACTCAGGGGCCACATCAGCAAGAAGCTGGAAGTCACATCACAGACACCGTTCTCTCGTCACCGCCTCATCGTCACCGGTAAACTTTCTTTTTTTGTTGCAAATAATCATTAACTGTAGAATTTGACGCCAGCAACACGTGACAAAGAAGTTGGGAAAGGTGGCAATAAATACTGATAAAGTTGAGGAATGCTCATCAAACACTTATTTGGAACATCCCACAGGTGTGCAGGCTAATTGGGAACAGGTGGGTGCCATGATTGCGTATAAAAACAGCTTCCCAAAAAATGCTCAGTCTTTCACAAGAAAGGATGGGGGCGAGGTACACCCCTTTGTCCACAAGTGCGTGAGCAAATAGTCAAACAGTTTAAGAACAACGTTTCTCAAAGTGCAATTGCAAGAAATTTAGGGATTTCAACATCTACGGTCCATAATATCATCAAAAGGTTCAGAGAATGAGAAATCACTCCACGTAAGCGGCATGGCCGGAAACCAACATTGGTTCCCTCAGACGGCACTGTATCAAAAACTGACATCAATCTCTAAAGGATATCACCACATGGGCTCAGGAACACTTCAGAAAACCACTGTCACTAAATACAGTTCGTCGCTACATCTGTAAGTGCAAGTTAAAACTCTACTATGCAAAGCGGAAGCCATTTATCAACAACACCCAGAAACGCCGCCGGCTTCTCTGGGCCCGTGATCATCTAAGATGGACTCATGCAAAGTGGAAAAGTGTTCTGTGGTCTGACGAGTCCACATTTCAAATTGTTTTTGGAAATATTCGACATTGTGTCATCCCGACCAAAGGGGAAGCGAACCATCCAGACTGTTATCGACGCAAAGTTCAAAAGCCAGCATCTGTGATGGTATGGGGGTGCATTAGTGCCCAAGGCATGGGTAACTTACACATCTGTGAAGGCACTATTAATGCTGAAAGGCCCCCCGCGACCCCGAAGGGAATAAGCGGTAGAAAATGGATGGATGGATGGTACATACAGGTTTTGGAACAACATATGCTGCCATCTAAGCACCGTCTTTTTCATGGACGCCCCTGCTTATTTCAGCAAGCCACATTCAACACGTGTTACAACAGCGTGGCTTCGTAAAAAAAAGAGTGCGGGTACTTTCCTGGCCCGCCTGCAGTCCAGACCTGTCTCCCATCGAAAATGTGTGGCGCATTATGAAGCCTAAAATACGACAGCGGAGACCCCGGACTGTTAAACGACTGAAGCTCTACATAAAACAAGAATGGGAAATAATTCCACTTTCAAAGCTTCAACAATTAGTTTCCTCAGTTCCCAATCGTTTACTGAGTGTTGTTAAAAGAAAAGGTGATGTAACACAGTGGTGAACATGCCCTTTCCCAACTACTTTGGCACGTGTTGCAGCCATGAAATTCTAAGTTAATTATTATTTGCAAAAAAAAAAAAAAAGTTTATGAGTTTGAACATCAAATATCTTGTCTTTGTAGTGCATTCAATTGAATATGGGTTGAAAAGAATTTGCAAATCATTGTATTCCGTTTATATTTATATCTAACACAATTTTCCAACTCATATGGAGACGGGGTTTGTACACCCACACCTTCGCCGCTTCAATCCCCCGCGGTTTGAGGGACTACGGAGCAGCGCCCTGAAGGCTGCAGCTTCAGGTCCGACGCCCGCTCCCACCCCCGTCGTTGCAAGCCTGAAGTTTTTGTGTCGTAAAGTGTTCATACGTGCTTATTGTTCTTTTCTGGCCTCAAACTTTTTCTCCTACTCCTCTCCCCATGTGTACCCTTTCTTCCTACCGCTTTACGTGGCGCTACTAGGTGGCGCCCCATCAGTAGTCCTGTTCTGCCTTCCCCTGGAACTATAGATCGTATATCTGCTCTTGGGCGGGTTGTACTGAAAACTCAACGTATTGTTCTTTTTAAGTGCAATGGCAGTAAATTATATTCTTCACGGTGCAGTTACTGCACTCTCAGTACATCGTGGATTTCTAAGTTCCTTCGAGTACATTGAGATTTGAGTACACAAGTTGTATGTTAAAAGTCAGTTTAAGAGTGTATGAAGTGTTTTAGGCGTGCAGGAAGTCATTACAAGTGTGCGTAAATCCTTTTCAACCCATATTCAATTGAATGCACTACAAAGACAAGATATTTGACGTTCAAACTCATAAACTTAATTTTTTTTTGCAAATAATAATTAACTTAGAATTTCATGGCTGCAACACGTGCCAAAGTAGTTGGGAAAGGGCATGTTCACCACTGTGCATACTTGCCAACCCTCCCGTTTTTAGCGGGAGAATCCCGATATTCAGCGCCTCTCCCGACAACCTCCCGACAGAGATTTTCTCCCGACAAACTCCCGGTATTCTGCCGGAGCTGGAGGCCACGCCCCCCCCAAAAAAAGTCTGCCGCAGATGCGATTGTACCTGACCAGCCTCCGGGTACAAGTACTGGAGTACCAATTGCTTGCCAGGGAAGATCTTCCCCAGGAAGCAAGGATTGACCGGTTTTGGGCCATGCTAGGGAGAGATGGAAGATTCCACACTCTCGTGCATTTGATGAAAGCACTTTTGTGCGTGCCACACAGCAATGCATCATCAGAGAGGGTGTTCAGCATGGTTAGAAAAATAGTGACAGAGAATAGAAAGAGGATGGACAATTCAACCCTTAACAAAGCATTGTACTTTCAAGTACAAAAATGAGTAAATGAGTGTTGTGTGTGTGTGTGTATATGTGTAAATAAATGAACACTAAAATTCAAGTATTTCTTTTATTTATATATATATATATATATATATATATATATATATATATATATATATATATATATATATATATATATATATATATATATGTAACGGTGTAGAAACAGACGTCATTATGCTTGATTAAAGGCCTACTGAAATGATTTTTTTTTATTTAAACGGGAATAGCAGATCCATTCTATGTGTCATACTTGATCATTTCGCGATATTGCAATATTTTTGCTGAAAGGATTTAGTAGAGAAAATCGACGATAAAGTTCGCAACTTTTGCTCGCTGATAAAAAAAAGCCTTGCCTGTACCGGAAGTAGCGTGACGTCATAGGAGCTAGGATTCCTCACAATTCCCCATTGTTTACAATGGAGCGAGAGAGATTCGGACCGAGAAAGTGATGATTACCCCATTAATTTGAGCGAGGATGAAAGATTCGTAGATGAGGAACGTTACAGTGAATGACTTGAGAGACAGCGATGGACGTATCTTTTTTCGCTCTGACCGTAACTTAGGTACAAGCTGGCTCATTGGATTCCACACTCTCTCCTTTTTCTATTGTAGATCACAGATTTGTATTTTAAACCACCTCGGATACTATATCCTCTTGAAAATGAGAGTCGAGAACGCGAACTGGACATTCAGTGCCTTTTATCTCCACGACAATACATCGGCGAAATGCTTTAGCTACGAGCTAACGTGATAGCATCTTGCTTTAACTGCATATAGAAACAAAAGAAATAAACCCATGACGGGAAGTATAGATAGAAAATCAACAATACTATTAAACCGTGGACATGTACATACACGGATAATGCTTTCCAGGCTGGCGAAGGTTAACAATGCTGTGCTAACGACGCCATTGAAGCTAACTTAGCAACCAGACTGCACAGAGCTATGCTAAAAACATTAGCTCTCCACCTACGCCAGCCAGCCCTCATTTGCTCATCAACACCCGTGCTCACCTGCGTTCCAGCGATCGGCAGAAGGACGAAGGACTTCACCCGATGCGTTTGGCGGCCCAGAGACGTAGGAAGTCAAGGTGAAGTCGGCGGCTAGCGCGGCTAGCGCTCCAACAAAGTCCTCCTGGTTGTGTTGCTGTAGTCCGCTGCTAATACACTGATCCCACCTACAACTGTCTTCTTTGCAGCCTTCATTGTTCATTAAAAAAATTGCAAAAGATGTCCAGAATACTGTGGAATTATGAAATGAAAACAGAGCTTTTTGTATAGGATTCTACGGGGTACCATAACTTCCGTTACTCGGACTTCGTCACGCGCATACGTCATCATACCGCGATGTTTCAGCCGGATATTTCCCGGGAATTTTAAAATGTCACTTTATAAGTTAACCCGGCCGTATTGGCATGTGTTGCAATGTTAAGATTTCATCATTGATATATAAACTATCAGACTGCGTGGTCGGTAGTAGTGGCTTTCAGTAGGCCTTTAAATTATGAATGAAGTGTTGCAACAGCGCCTGTTGCTGGCGAGAAGTGGTATGTACTTTACCTGCGAGAAGTGCTCAGAACTGTGCCTTCCAACTGATAATCCCGTGACCCAAGTGGACTCACAGTCTCACAATTTGCACTGTTTTGCAGGACACTGTAATAAAATAAATTCATAATCCACCTGGTGCCAGTGATATGTTGAAGCAACAGCAGTGTGGAGCTGCGTTTTGCCACATACAGTTGTGGACCGTCACACATATATATATATATATATATATATATATATATATATATATATATATATATATATATATATATATATATATATATATATATATATATATATATATATATATAAACGATTGGGAACTGAGGAAACTAATTGTTGAAGCTTTGAAAGTAGAATTCTTTCCCATTCTTGTTTTATGTAGAGCTTCAGTCTTTCAACAGTCCGGGGTCTCCGCGGTCGTATTTTACGCTTCATAATGCGCCACACATTTTCGATGGGAGACAGGTCGGGACTGCAGGCGGGCCAGGAAAGTACCCGCACTCTTTTTTTTACGAAGCCACGCTGTTGTAACACGTGCTGAATGTGGCTTGGCATTGTCTTGTGGAGGGCCTTTGAAGATGTTAAATGTATACAATGTTCATATAAATCTGGGTGGAGGGCTTTTAATGATGTTAAATTCATACAATGTTCATATAAATCAGAAAAGTTGATGGAAATGTAACTACAACAATGGGTTCAAGAGCAAAACCCCCGCAATAATCGGGAAAACACAGCATAAATATACTATTAGTATCGATACTTCGATACCAACACAAAAACACAACACCTGCTTTTTTCAGTAACCGGGAGTTGATACTTAACAGTACCAATTTTCGGTACTTTTGTGTGTTGATAAATGTTTGATAGTACAATAAATGTTTTTAATGTAACATTTAAAAATGAGTTTTTTTTAATGCTCACTGTGGCGAGGAACAATCTGAGGCAGGAAGTGCAGAATGTAGAGAATGGCTTGCAGGCAAAATGTTAACTTCCCCTCAGTTGTGTACCTCGCGCCACATGGAGGGACTAAAACAAGAGTAAACAAAAGTCTTTAGTTAGCTAGTTTCCACCAATTAAGGTTCTTAATTCCCTCGCAACAGAGCGACTTCCAGGCTTATGGACAAAACACGCACCCAAGTAGTACTACTACACATATATACATATTTAAAAATGAGCTGATTATGATAACTGTGATGTCCAGGGTTTTATATCTTCTTTTATTATTACAGTTGAGTCTCACTTCCAAGACACTAGATGGCAGTACTGCACAGGCTATCCACGGTATGTCGTCTAACTCGGAAGTAGCTTTTTCCATTAAGCTGAACAATGTTATGTTGCGCCCTACACGGTGTTTGTACTGTAAGGAGTGTGCTTATTACACACCAGCTGTTTGATTGTAACATTCATCTTAGTTGTCGTTTTCATTTTTCAAATTTGAAGGTGTTGAAATCGCCATGTAAAATCGCTAATGCTAATGCAAAGCCAATGTAAATTAGCATCAAGATGGCTGTTTTTGGAAGAGTGGAGCCTTACTTTATGTTTGAGCAGTTTCAACCATTGTGCATGTTTTTTGCAACATTACTTAAAAGGGAGTTTGGCTGAGTGCTGCTTGACTGGTTGTTTCCTTCAGCCGGTGTTTAGTCTGCAACCGGACGTAAGGTCACAGGCAACAGAGGTATCGCGATACGGCACCCTTTTGATTTTTACATGAATCGACATCCGGTAAGACCGACAGAATTCAAAAGGAGTCGCTCCCCTTCACTAATCGTGAGTACCAAATACTGTGCAACACTTTTTCCTCGCGCCACACATGAAACGGACAGCAAAGCCCTGTCTGTCTGAGAGAAAGACAAGCATTATTGACCTACAGTTAACAACTAAGTTATTTCACTCGTATTTTCACGTCTTAAAAAAAAAAACGAGACAGTGTTTTCATATATTTACTTATTCGTGGAAGAACTGTCAAGTATGTGGATTTGGCGCTTCCGGTATGGCCTCCACCTTCAAATCAAATGGCCTCCACCTTCCAATCAAACAGCTGGTGCGTAATAAGTGCAATACTTACAGTGTGAACACTCTTTAGGGCGCAACAAAAGACTGCACTGACTAGCCAACACATCCTACTATATTGCCCTCTATCGTTGTGGACTTGCAACTGTACTCGAGACTCAGAAATGTGACAACAAAATAAGATATACCTACTCGGTGGCCTAGTGGTTAAGAGTGTCCGCCCTGAGATCGGTAGGTTGTGAGTTCAAACCCCATCCGAGTCATACCAAAGACTATAAAAATGGGACCCATTACCTCCCTGCTTGGCACTCAGCATCAAGGGTTGGAATTGGGGGTTAAATCACCAAAAATGATTCCCGGGCGGGGCACCACTGCTGCCCACTGCTCCCCTCACCTCCCAGGGGGTGATCGAGGGGATGGGTCAAATGCAGAGGACAAATTTCACCACACCTAGTGTGTGTGTGACAATCATTGGTACTTTAACTTAACTTTAACTTAACTTAATTGGACAGTCATCATAATCCGCTAATTTTTAAATGTCGCCATAAAAATAGATTTTAATATTAAAAACAATAAATATTTATTAACATGCACAAAAGTAACAAGACACTCGTGATTTAGGGCTATATAAGTAAACATTGATTGATTGATTAATTGAAAAATAGAGATTTGATCCCGATACCTCGGCTCCACACCACAGCTTGTTAAAAAATAGTTGACTATTGCTGATATTTAAAACCATATTTATAAGCACAGTATTATTATTGTTGATGTACTTGGAGGTTAAGAACACTGCTGTTCTTTTTTCAACGTTACCTCTTGGCAGCTGATACTAATATCTAAATTCTGTGCGAAAAAGATGTTGAAGCACACTGATCTTAAGTACTTGACATTTTGCAGCACTGTTCATAAAGAAGTGAATTTAAAAGTACCTGGGTTCACTTATTTTCAACTCTTAGTAATAATACTGAATACTAAATTGTGCAAATCTACAGGTATCAGTATCGACCACTGAAATAGTGGTATCGTGACAACCTTATATACTAGTGGTACTCCAACTTTTTTCACTGAGTAGCACCTCAGACATTAAAATACAGTAGCGTAGTAAGCCCAAGTATTCATTAAAACAAGGCAAAGGTTTGATTTAACAAAAATATTTCAGGTTTTTGGCCGCTGCAACATTACCCAATATTTGAACAGTAACACTGTGTTTGACAATGGGAAAACAAAAGACTGTGCTTTAATCAAGTGATTCTTCGGCGTACCACTAGCGCGGGGGTTGGCAACTCGCGGATCTTTAGCGCCGCCCTAGTGGCTCCCTGGAGGTGTTTCAAAAATGTATGAAAATGTTAAAAGATGAGGAAAAAATATATTTTTGTTTTAATATGGATTCTGTAGGAGGACAAACATGACACAGACCTTCCTAATTGTTAGAAAGCCCACTGTTTAATATGTTTGTGTTTATGCTTCCCTGACGAGAGTATTTGGCGAGCGCCGTTTTGTCCTACTAATTTCGGCGGTCCTTGAACTCACCGTAGTTTGTTTACATGTATAACTTTCTCCGATGCTGCCACAGAAAGACGTGTTGTATGCCAGCCCTTTGTCTCATTTTGTCCACCCAATATTTTATGCTGTGTGTGAATGCACAAAGGTGAACTTTGTTGATGTTATTGACTTGTGTGGAGTGCTAATCAGGCATATTTGGTCAGTGCAGGACTGCAAACTAATCGATGCTAACATGCTATTTAAGCTAGCTGTATGTACATATTGCATCATTATGCCTTGTTTGTAGGTATATTTGAGTTCATTTAATTACCTTTACTTATGTCCTCTGTGTATTTAATTTATATTTGCATGTCTCATGACACATTATCTGTATGTAATATTGGCTGCATTTCTGATAGTTGTTTGTGTGTCATATTGTTCCAGACGACAGCAAACGTTACCCAGCTTGTAAAGATTGTAATAAATCTATTAGAAGAAGACAGCCTGTCGTTTCCTTTAACTTGGACACACATCTACAGTCGTGGTCAAAAGTTTACATACACTTGTGAAGGACATAATGTCACGGCTGAGTGATTGGAGCACATACTTGTTTGTCACAAAAAACATTCATGAAGTTTGGTTCTTTTATGGATTTATAACAGAACTTTCTTATAGAAGATCTTATTTTTGTCCATGTGATGTCAGATGAAACAAAAATTGAGCTGTTTGGCCACAATACCCAGGCCTTTAATCCCGGGAACACCATTCCTACCGTCAAGCATGGTAGGGGTAGTATTATGCTCTGGGCCTGTTTTGCTGCCAATGGAACTGGTGCTTTACAGAGAGTAAATGGGACAATGAAAAAGGAGGATTACCTCCAAATTCTTCAGGACAACCTAAAATCATCAGCCCGGAGGTTGGGTCTTGGGCGCAGTTGGGTGTTCCAACAGGACAATGACCCCAAACACACGTCAAAAGTGGTAAAGGAATGGCTAAATCAGGCTAGAATGAAGGTTTTAGAATGGCCTTCCCAAAGTCCTGACTTAAATGTGTGGACAATGCTGAAGAAACAAGTCCATGTCAGAAAACCAACACATTTAGCTGAACTGCACCAATTTTGTCAAGAGGAGTGGTCAAAAATTCAACCAGAAGCTTGCAGATGGCTACCAAAAGCGCCTTATTGCAGTGAAACTTGCCAAGGGACATGTAAGCAAATATTAACATTGCTGTATGTATACTTTTGACCCAGCAGATTTGCTCACATTTTCAGTAGACCCATAATAAATTCATAAAAGAACCAAACTTCATGAATGTTTTTTGTGACCAACAAGTATGTGCTCCAATCACTCTATCACAAAAAAATAATAGTTGTATAAATGATTGGAAACTGAAGACATTATGTTCTTAACAAGTGTATGTAAACTTTTGATCGCGAGTGTATACCTTTGGCCATTCTAAGCCAGTCATTTTCAGGAGTTATCTCACCCTCTGAGAAGCCTCCGTTTTTACTAATGTTTTTCAATGTTGTAAAAATGTGTAGAATACATATTACATTTCAACATTTCTGTCAATAAAGATTTGCGGCAGCCAGTCATTTTGATACTAGGCTAATACAGCTAATAAAGACACTTACATCATGTGTTGCCTTCATTATAACACTTATATAAGACTTTTAATTTTTTGGTCCTATATGGCTCTTTCAACATTTTGGGTTGCCTGCCACGGATCTACCACAGTTTGAGGATCACTGCTATATACTGTATATATATATATATGTATATATATACATATATATATATATATATATATATATATATATATATATATATATATATATATATATACTGTATATATATATATATATATATATATATATATATATATATATATATATATATATATATATATATATATATATATATAAATATATATAATATATATATATATACTGTATATATATATATATATATATATATATATATATATATATATATATATATATATATATATATATATATATTAGGGCTGTGAATCTTTGGGTGTCCCACGATTCGATTCAATATCGATTCTTGGGGTCACGATTTGATTCAAAATCGATTTTTTTTCAATTCAACACGATTCTCAATTCAAAAACGATTTTTTTTCCCGATTCAAAAGGATTCTCTATTCATTCAATACATAGGATTTCAGCAGGATCTACCCCAGTCTGCTGACATGCAAGCAGAGTAGTAGATTTTTGTAAAGAGCTTTTATAATTGTAAAGGACAATGTTTTATCAACTGATTGCAATAATGTAAATTTGTTTGAACTATTAAATGAACCAAAAATATGACTTATTTTATCTTTGTGAAAATATTGGACACAGTGTGTTGTCAAGCTTATGAGATGCGATGCAAGTGTAAGCCACTGTGACACTATTGATCTTTTTTTTAATTTTTATAAATGTCTAATGATAATGTCAATGAGGGATTTTTAATCACTGCTATGTTGAAATTGTAACTAATATTGATACTGTTGTAGATAATATTCATTTTTGTTTCACTACTTTTGGTTTGTTCTGTGTCATGTTTGTGTCTCCTCTCAATTGCTCTGTTTATTGCAGTTCTGAGTGTTGCTGGGTTGGGTTTGGTTTTGGAATTGTATTGCATTGTTATGGTATTGCTGTGTATTGTTTTGTTGGATTGATTAATTTAAAAAAAAAAAAAAAAAAAAGGAAATTAAAGAATAATAAAACATTTTTTTTTCAAATCGATTTTTTTAAAATGAGAATCGATTCTGAGTCGCACAACGTGAGAATCGCGATTCCAATTCGAATCGATTTTTTCCCACACCCCTAATATATGTATACAGTATCTCTCTCTCTCTCTCTCTCTCTCTACACACACATATATATATATATATATATATATATATATATATATATATATATATATATATATATATATATATATATATATATATATATATATATATATATATATATATATATATACTAATATGTTCACTACATTGAAAATAGTGTAGTTTATATTAGTGGTGCCTGAGGTGCAAAGGCTCCTACATAACATACAACATTTCCTATGAAGTTATTAGTCATTTTATTGTGGGAACCCAGAAGGTGGTTGCATTAGCAAACTAGTGAGAAAATAAAAGAGGGAAATAAACAAAACCCCACCAACCTAATGTCCTTTCATTTTAATATTGCATTAGCTTAATATTAACTTCAAACAAAGCTGCACCAGGGACCCCCGGCTACGTCTATATTTGCTCAGGACTCAGACTCCTGTTTGCCTTTGTAATGAAACACTTTATGACAGAGGATAGAAAGCAGATGAAAACAACGACAGGTGAGCGGTCTTACCCGATGATGGGGTGTTTGAAGCCAAGCTTGGCGGTGGTCTGCTGGATCTCCTTCTCCAGCCAAGGCTGGGGCCGCACCAGGTACTTGACGAACTGGGAGACCCACCACACGGAGGGGTCCCCGTGGAGGCGGTGCAGGCGCGGGGCCAGGTCCTCGGGGATGGCCAGGGGCAGGTAAGGCGGGCGAGGGTGAAGGCTGTCCACTATAGGCAACTCTACAACCTGGACATCCTTATCATGGGCTTCCCCTGCAAAAACCAAAAGACAACGGACGCGTAATTGTTTTACTCGTTGTTTGATGGGCCGACGTCAGAAAAATAATCCAGCCGATAGCGCTATTATGGAACAGCAACGTGGTGTCAGTACAACCAGTGAGTGTGCCACACACTCACTAATGCACCATGTAGCCATCACTAATGTATCGTATGTATCCAGAGTTGTTTGCTTTGTAGTAACATGCTGTACTACGACTCGAACCGATACAGTACCAATTCCTGGTACTTGGGAATCAATACCGGTACCAAATTTTGATACTTTTGTGTGTGTTTAACACAGTTTTTTTTAATAATAAAATTAAATTTTTTATTGCAACATTTAAAAATGAGCTGATAATGACAACTGCTGTCCAGTTGTTATATCCTGTTTTATTATTATATTTCTAAGTCTCATTTGTAAGCATGACATTAAGTTGCAAATCTACGAAGTTAGATGCATTTGTTGCGCCCTAAAAAGTGTTAATACGGCAAGTATTGTATTGTCGGATTTTATTGTATTGTATTGTATTGAACCCAGGTACCGTTGGATTTTACGTGAATCGGTGTCAAAAAAGTACCGGATTGAATACCCATCCATGAGTACGACACCTTTAGTCTCTGATTTTGAGTTGTTTTGTTTATTTCTATTATGCATTTGTAGAGCTTTGTTGTAAGTGTTTTTAGGCTTTGTAGTGAGTGTGCCCGCCCTGAGATCGGTAGGTCGTGAGTTCAAACCCCGGCCGAGTCATACCAAAGACTATAAAAATGGGACCCACTACCTCCCTGTTTGGCACTCAGCATCAAGGGTTGGAATTGGGGGTTAAATCACCAAAATGATTCCCGGGGCACGGCCACCGCTACTGCTCACTGCTCCCCTCACCTCCCAGGGGGTGGAACAAGGGTGATGGGTTAAATGCAGAGGACAAATTTCACCACACCTAGTGTCATTGGTACTTGAACTTTACTTATTACGCACCAGCTGTTTGATTGCAACATGCATCTTAGGTGTAGTTTTCATCAACAAATATGGAGGTGTTGAAATCGCCATGTACAATCGCTGATGCTAATCAGTAGCACGTCAATAGCCAATGTATATTAGCGTCAAGCTAAACCCATTTTTTGTAAAAGTGGAGCCTTACTTTACTTACATTGAAGGGTTTTTTTTTGTGTTAAGTGCTGTTAAGTGCGGAACCCAGGTACCGTTGGATTTTACGTGAATCGGTGCCAAAAAATTTACCGGATTGAATACTAGGGATGTCCGATAATGGCTTTTTGCCGATATCCGATATTGTCCAACTCTTTAATTACCGATACCGATATCAACCGATACCGATATCAACCGATACCGATATCAACCGATATCAACCGATATATACAGTCGCGGAATTAACACATTATTATGCCTAATTTGGACAACCACGTATGGTGAAGATAAGGTACTTTAAAAAAAAAATAAATAAAATAAAACAAGATAAATAAATTAAAAACATTTTCTTGAATAAAAAAGAAAGTAAAACAATATAAAAACAGTTACATAGAAACTAGTAATTAATGAAAATTAGTAAAATTAACTGTTAAAGGTTAGTACTATTAGTGGACCAGCAGCACTCACAACCATGTGTGCTTACGGACTGTATCCCTTGCAGACTGTATTGATATATATTGATATATAATGTAGGAACCAGAATATTAATAACAGAAAGAATGAGTGTGAATGAGTGTAAATGGGGGAGGGAGGTTTTTTGGGTTGGTGCACTAATTGTAAGTGTATCTTGTGTTTTTTATGTTGATTTAATAAAAAAACCCCAAAAAAAACCAACAACAAAAAAACGATACCGATAATAAAAAAAACGATACCGATAATAAAAAAACCGATACCGATAATTTCCGATACTACATTTTAACGCATTTATCGGCCGAAAATATCAGCGGGCCGATATTATCGGACATCTCTATTGAATACCCATCCCTAAGTACGACACCTTTACTCTCCAATTTCGAGTTGTTCTGTTTATTTCTATTGTGCACTGTTTTTTTTTTTTTTTTAAATGATTGGCAGGAGGAGAGATCACATGAATTATATGACATGCACGATGGGGCGTAACCTTGGGCTTTGATTTTGTGAATTATTTGTAATGTTAATTACCGTTCTGCAAGGCGGCGGTGGTTATCATTAATAACTGGCAGGGGGGAGCACTTGCATAAACTATCGGACACGCTCGAGCGAGCGGCGTCCCGGGCTTTGATTTTTTCAATTATTTCAAGTCTTTCTATGAATTTCTTGAATGCAAGGCGATGGTTATAATTAATAACCAGTGGGAGGAGCTATTGCATTAATCATAAGGCACATCCTACGCCATTAGCGGGTGTCGTAATGTCACAGTAAACCCCGTTAGATCCACCTAAAACATATGGTCTTACTCGCTAGCAATAGCTTATAGCTAGAGATCGACATAACTTTGGGAGGGAAGAACATTTAGTGTGAAGGACAGTGCTGAGAAGAAGAAGAATTGGATTAAAAACAATTATCAACAACCACTTTGCACCATATTGAAGCAAAATGAGTCCAACGCCAGCCGAGAATGTTAGGTTCATATCTAAACGGTAGACTTTTATCCATGAAAATCTGGAGAAGCTGCTGATGGTGTGTTTGACGGAGAAGCAGCGGGAAAGAGATGCCATAGAAGTCCACTCTCCAAAGTAAAAGCTGTACATTATTATTACATTGCTTCATAAAGTTGTTTTCCATACAAAATGTGTTATCTAAAAGTTAGTTTTTCTTTTAAAAAGGCATGTTACGTGTTAAAAGTGTGCCATTTTAGGGGGTCAAGCATTCCAGTTTGTTTAAAGGAGTGACGTTGATTTTATCGGAAAGTGTTTTGACTTAGGAGCTCCGTCACGGAACCAATGAGCTCGTAAGTTGAGGTACTGCATACTTTCTTACGGGAATTGAGTCGGATTTTATAAAATGCAAGTGGAAAAACTGACATTTTTTAAACACATTTCTGCGCATATCAATGAAGAACTGAAGAATCGATGTCTGTCCTCAAAATTACACGTTTTCGGTACTTTTGTGTGCGTTAATAAATATGAATTGTTTTCCAGAATAAAATGTCCTTTTTTCCCCTCGACATTTAAAAACTGCTGTCCAGTTGTTACATCTTGTTTTATTATAACAATTTTGAGTATAATTTGCAAGTTAGGTTGCAATTAAAGTTGCAAGTCAAAGACGTTAGATGGCAGTAGTGTGTAGTTTATGGTGTTTTTTTTTCTTGTTGTTGTTGCGCCCTAAAAAGTGTTAATACTGTAAGTATTGTACTTATTACGCACCGGCTGTTCTATCATCCATCTCGGTTGTACTTTTCATCGACACATTTGGAGGTGTTGAAACCGCTATGTAAAAATCGCTAGCATGTCAAAAGCAAAGTCAATGTATATTAGCATCAAGCTAGCACATTTTTGGAAGAATTGGAGCCTCACTTTGTTTATTTTTTTGAATAATTTTCATTTGCTGGCATTGGGAATTAGACTTAGACTTCCTTTTATTTTCATTGAAATTTGAACTTTACAGTACAGATAAGAACAACATTTAGTTGCATTAGCTCGTTGTAGTGCAGGATAAAAGAGCAATAAGGTGCAGATATAAATAAATAGGTTACTGTACAGATAAATATATTGCACTTTTGCATATGCATCCACGTTTATGGATGTATGTTATATTGTCTTCATATTACAGCCAGTTAATCCGTTTTTGGGGGGAATTGAGGGGACTATTGCAACGTGACCTAGGGGTAGTTTGGCTGAGTCCGCTCTCGGTGCTGCTGGAGTGACCAGTAAGCTTTGAAATGGGAATTGTCGGCGACCGGGCGCGACCCCCGTACCGTAAAATGGCACTGTTGGATTTTTCTTGAATCGGGCTTTAGGACTGGGACGCCAAAAAAAGTACCCATCCCTAAATTAAATAATTACAATATTGGAGGAAAAAGAACTGAAGGTTTCAGGTTTCAGTCCCTTTTTTTTACTTCAGTGTAGGGCTGGGCGATATACTCGATATATCGCGGGTTTGTCTCTGTGCAATGTAGAAAATGACTATATCGTGAGTATTCGAGTATACGTTCTGACACAGTTGCTTTTAGCTGCGGGCATTACACTGCAGGCTTTTCTCACTCTTTCTTGTATCTCCTTCTCACAGAGAGATAAAACTAGCGCACCTTGTTACATACGTCACATACTGTCGCAACGTTATACTCCCTCACGGAGCAGAGAGGTAGTGGCATGGGTAACGTTAGCTGTGGTGCAAGCAGAGCGGTGCGAGTGGTAATAGGAGAGAAAGTGTTACGACCGGGTCGCATGGTGATACGGGGTTTGTTCTCCCCGGATGCAAATGGACGAATCCGGACAGGACTTGCAGGTAAGGACATGATTTAATAGTAAATGAACACAAAACAGGTACAAAACAGAAAACAAACCGACGGAATAAGGTGCAGATCGCACCTGAAGCTGAGGCTACTACTTAGCACAGACTAGGGATCACTAGCAGGGGCTAGGAGACAAGCAAAACTAACGTAACAGTAGCGTGACGCAAATAGAGAAGCCAGACCGACTGACTGGCAAAGGCAGGCTTAAATAATGTCAGTGATTACAAACAGGTGCGCGTCCGGAACACAAGAGGCAGGTGAAACTAATAAGTAGCCATGGTAACAAACTCAGAGGTGCATAAACAGGAACTAAAGGAGTCCAAAACTAACAGAAAACACGAGTGACTCGAAAAACTTAAACAGACTATGATCCGGGCAGCGGATCATAACAGAAAGAAGGTGTGAATCTGGTAACAAATGAAGGAAGACAAATTAATTCCCAAGACAAACAGCAGGGGGTCCATCGTCTGGCGGTGGTTTGGCTTCAAGCGGAAAGATGTTGAACAGACAACCGTAATATGTCAAGTATGCGGCAAAAGCGTTGCTACAAAAAGTAGCAGCACTACTAATTTGTAGCATCATTTGAAAAGTCACCTGCTAGAAAATGAAGAGTGCTTGAAACTCCGCATGTCAACATCCGCGGCCGGTGCCACACCCAACAAAATGCCGAAGCAACCAGCACTGACCCAATTGAGCCTGGCGTCTTCCATTTCCAGATCAACACCGTATGAAAAAAATGATCAACAACAGAAGGAGATAACGTCCGCAGGAACCTACCACATAGCGAAGGACATACACTATTTGATTTCCTATTATGCAGCTCATTTTTATTTGACACTTTTTGAAATATCTTGTGTGACATCATGCATAAAAGCTTTTTTTTAAATGTCTCTGACAATCTTGCACTTTCTGTTTTGGAATTTACATGAATGTTTGTGCCACTGCTTAATAAATGTTTAATAAATGCAGTTTTGGTAAATTGACTTCTCTGCATGAAAGTTTAAAATGAGCATATATTAATGCAGTATGAAGAAGAATGTTTTAATGTAAACACATAGAATCATCATACTGCTGTGATTATATGCATCAAGTGTTCATTCAAGGCTAAGGCAAAATATCGAGATATATATCATGTATCGTGACATGGCCTAAAAATATCGAAATATTAATAAAAGGCCATATCGCCCAGCCCTAGTTCAGTGTAATTCAAAGATCTGGGATTACAAGAATCCAATGTGTCAGCCGAACATGATGGCTGGGGGTCAGGAAATCTGGGGGTCCGGAGGTGGTCTCGCTTGGCAGAAGCCTTGGGCAAAACGTCTGGAGGAGGGCCGATTTTAAAGGCCTACTGAAATGAATTTTTTAAATTTAAACGGGGATAGCAGATCCATTCTATGTGTCATACTTGATCATTTCGCGATATTGCCATATTTTTGCTGAAAGGATTTAGTAGAGAACAACGACGATAAAGTTCGCAACTTTTGGTCTCTGATAAAAAAAAGCCTTGCCTGTACCGGAAGTAGCGTGACGACACCGGAGGAAGGACTGCTCACATTTTCCTATTGTTTACACCAGCAGCGAGAGATTCGGACCGAGAAAGCGACGATTACCCCATTAATTTGAGCGAGGATGAAAGATTCGTGGATGAGGAACGTGAAAGTGAAGGACTAGCGTGCAGTGCAGAACGTATCTTTTTTCGCTCTGACCGTAACTTAGGTACAAGCTGGCTCATTGGATTCCGCACTCTCTCCTTTTTCTATTGTGGATCACGGATTTGTAATTTAAACCACCTCGGATACTATATCCTCTTGAAAATGAGAGTCGAGAACGCAAAATGGACATTCACAGTGACTTTTATCTCCACGACAATACATCGGTGAAGCTCTTTAGCTACTGAGCTAACGTGATAGCATCGGGCTTTACTGCACATAGAAAAAAAACAAATAAGTCCCCAACTGGAAGGATAGACAGACGATCAACAATACTACCAAACTCTGGACATGTAAATAAACGGTTAATGCTTTCCATCTTGGCGAAGCTTAACAATGCTGTTGCTAACGACGCCATTGAAGCTAACTTAGCTACGGAACCTCGACAGAGCTATGCTAAAAACATTAATGGTTAATGCTTTCCATCTTGGCGAAGCTTAACAATGCTGTTGCTAACGACGCCATTGAAGCTAACTTAGCTACGGAACCTCGACAGAGCTATGCTAAAAACATTAGCTCTGCACCTGCGCCAGCTCTCATCTGCTAATCAACACCCGTGCTCACCTGCGTTCCAGCGATCGACGGTACGACGAAGGACTTCACCCGATCACCGATGCGGTTGGCGGCCTGGAGACGGAGGAAGTCAAGGTGAGGTCGTTGGGCTAGCGCGTCTGCTATCCTCAAAGTGCTCCTGGTTGTGTTGCTGTAGTCCGCCGCTAATACACCGATCGCACCTACAGCTTTCTTCTTTGCAGTCTCCATTGTTCATTAAACAAACTGCAAAAGATTCACCAACACAGATGTCCAGAATACTGTGGAATTTTGCGATGAAAACAGAGCTTTTTTGTATTGGATTCAATGGGTCCGAATACTTCCGTATCAACGTCACGCGCATACGTCATCATATCTACACGTTTTCAACCGGAAGTGTGGCGGGAAATTTAAAATTGCACTTTATAAGTTAACCCGGCCGTATTGGCATGTGTTGCAATGTTAAGATTTCATCATTGATGTATAAACTATCAGACTGCGTGGTCGGTAGTAGTGGGTTTCAGTAGGCCTTTAAAGGTGTGTTCTCTGGGCAGCAGACAACCTCGGAGCACTGCCAGAAGTACGAGACTTACTGCATAAAACTGCACAAGGCCAAGTGTCGGTATGCAAACGGAAAAGCAGGAGGCTCAGTAGCACCTCTTGGGATCCGATGAAAACAGCAACAAACTGGACACGGCAACCTTCGCGTTCTTTGGCTTATAAAAACCTTCGGAGAACGTACGCCAGCCTTTACATAGACCCCAGCCCTAATGCAGCCGTAAACAACATCTGCGCAGCTCCAAATAAACGGCACAATGAGTCCATTCAAAAGTGCCTTTTTACATGATGGCTCCATAAAAACATGTCAGGGACGAGGACAGGAATAAACGCAAGGTCTCAATTTGCCAGAACCCTGACGTGACTACAAATCGGAGGAGGCATTAATACGAGATCTGGGGCTGGCAGGCGACCAAGTCCAGGTCCAAGGCGGTGCAGAGGATGGATGCATGCAAATATTAATAGGTCCGGCTGATGTAACAAAGCATGATGTGCGTCGGGTGGACAAGGCGTCAAGAAGCGGAAGAGAAAAAAATATGCCGTCTGTCTTCCACCCGCGGCCCCTCCATTAGATCACTTTCACCTGGAAGGCCTCATCCATATTTCAGGGGATGACTCCAAAGAGACATCATCGAGCAACAAATAAGATGTTTCTGCAGTCATATCCTCCACTGAGAGCCTTACTTCACCTTTCCATTTGTTTCTTTCTTAAAGGCGCAGTTCACCACGATCGTCATCGTCATTTATTTTTATTCCTCTCATGAAAATGCATGTATACAAGCCATGTACAGTTGACACTTTCATTGTTTTTTTGTTTCTTATACATTTCCATGATCAGAAAGGAGCAGATGGAAGAATACTATTCTTATATTTATCTGCCCCCTTTTTAACACAAATTATTTTAGATGACTTTATCACTGTTCCCTCCACCAACACCCGAACTCCAAAATACTTAAAATTTTCGTTTAAGCATTTTCAAAATAAAACGTCCAATCAAAATCAAAAATCAGTTTGATATAATTCCAGTTGTCTCTTTTTGTAACTCTTTTTAAATTCAAAGATATTCTTGCAACTTTTTAAGTCTTTGTCTAGAGCGGGGGTCGGCAACCCGCGGCTCTAGAGCCGCATGCGGCTCTTTAGCGCCGCCCTACTGGCTCTCTGGAGATTTTTCAAAAATGTATGAAGAATGGAAAAAGATGAGGGTAAAAAAATCTATTTTTTTGTTTTAGTATGGTTTCTGTAGGAGGACAAACATGACACAAACCTCCCTAATTGTTATAAAGCACACTGTTTATATTAAACATGCTTCACTGATTCGAGTATTTGGCGAGCGCCGTTTTGTCCTACTTATTTTGGCGGTCCTTGAACTCACCGTATAGTTTGTTTACATGTATTGATTGATATAACTTTCTCCGACTTTCTAGGACGTGTTTTATGCCACTTTTTCTGTCTCATTTTGTCCACCAAACTTTTAACGTTGTGCATGAATGCACAAAGGTGAGTTTTGTTGATGTTATTGACTTGTGTGGAGTGCTAATCAGACATATTTGGTCACTGCATGACTGCAAGCTAATCGATGCTAACATGCTATTTAGGCTAGCGATGTGTACATATTGCATCATTATGCCTCATTTGTAGCTATATTTGAGGTCATTTAGTTTCCTTTAAGTCCTCTTAATTACATTTATATCTCATGACACATGTAATATGGCTTTTAATTTTTTGCGGCTCCAGACAGATTTGTTTTTGTATTTTTGGTCCAATATGGCTCTTTCAACATTTTGGGTTGCCGACCCCTGGTCTAGAGAATTCCATGCTTTCACACCAGCAACAGACAAGCACATTTGCTTCAAATTTGTTCGCACTCTTGGATGTTTAAAATCATACGGCCTTCTGTGGTTCTCATCTTCAGACGTGAACACAAACAACCTTTGTAAGTCCTTCGGAAGAACTTTATTTCTAGCTTTGAACATCACTATTAGAGTATGCAATTCTACAATGTCTTTTAGTTTTACTAATCCTGACCTAATGAAGAGTGGATTTGTGTGGTCTCTGTATCATACTGTAAAAATTATACGAATTGCTCTTTTCTGTGAAAGAAATAAAGGCATTATGTTGCTGTGATATGTATTCCCCATATTTCTGCACAATAATGGAAAACAATGGAAAATAGATAATAGATTGACACATCAAATATGTGTGTGTACTACTTTTTTCCCCACGCTCTGCACCCTGTGGCTTATACTACAGTGCTGCTAATTTATAGATTGTTCTTCGCTAACCGCCATAATGTTTGGAATTCAACAAATAGTTTTTTTTAACAGACACTGAAAGTGTGTTATTGTTTTGGAGGGTGAATGTCTGCAGTATTTCCTTCTGTTTCGTGCTTTCAACCGGGAGTATAAGTGTCATTCGGGCTTCTGCTCGTCCATAGCGTTCCTACTCGTATGGATTCTTCATTCATCACTCCGAGCACAGTTTGTAGGTTTAACAATATAACTAACACTACAGTAGGGAAGGGATTCATAAGGCCACGTTCCTGGGTGGATCTTGCGCGAGAGGAAGGTGGGGGTTAATCATTCGGCAACGCAGTCTGCTGAAAATGATGGAAAGCACCACACTCTGTCGCAACTGACGCTGCGGTCAAAGTTGGAATTGTCACAAAACACGTTTGAAAATGTTCAACACTCTACTGCTGCCTGTAGGCTAAAATGAATAATGCACCCCCCATTTTTTCACATTTCATGTGTCGGGTAAACCACGACGAATGGGGCCATATGAATACTCTTCCTACTGTATTTATACTTACTAAACCGTTGCATGTGCAATGTCTGTAGGAACATTTTAATGCATATTTGTACATGCTATTGTAATGCAATCAAGCTAGCGTCGTTAACATTATATGTGTACATGTATATACACATATATAATATATATATATATATATATATATATATATATATATATATATATATATATATATACTGTATATATATATATATATATATATCTATATATATACTGTATATATATATATATATATATATATATATATATATATAAATATATATATATTAGTGTATATATATATACAAATATACACATATACATATATAAACATAAATACATATACAACATACAAACATACATACACACATGTCATTTTTTGTAGATGGACATACAAAAAATGACAATATGAACCAAATAGCTGAACGTTTCAATGATTATTTTGTTAATATCGGAACAAATCTGGATCAAAGAATTCCAGATGCAGATGATGGGTCAGTTGAGGACTTGAGTGAGCTCATAGACAGAAATCCCAATTCCATGTTTCTTAAAAGTGTAACAAAAGAAGAAATAATGAAAATTGTAAAAAATTGTAAATCCAAGACTTCAACTGACTGTCATGGAATAGATATGGTAACGATAAAAAAGGTTATAGAAGACATTTCAGAACCTCTGACATATATCACCAATGTATCATTTTTAACCGGAAAATTCCCAGACAAAATGAAAATGGCAAAAGTCGTACCAATCTATAAGAATGGAGACATACACCAGTTTACTAACTACAGACCAGTTTCATTACTTCCACAATTCTCCAAAATCATGGAAAAATTATTCAATAGTCGATTAGATTTATTTATTAACAAAAGTGGGACGCTCGTGGAGAACCAATATGGATTTCGAGCAAATATCTCAACATCAATAGCATTAATTAAAATAACAGAGGAAATTACCAATGCAATAGATCAGGGGTGGGCAATTAATTTTTACCGGGGGCCGCATGAGCAACCCGAGCACTGCTGGAGGGCCACACTGACAATATTTCAATAAAATTTTGCTCAAATTATTTTTGATATACCGTAAGATAGATAATAATAATAATATTTTCATTTAACCTAACTTATCTTTATACAAAAGCAGATGGCTTTTGATGGTTTTATTTTTAACACTTTCTTACACAACACTTCCTGATGTATATTACAATACAAAAATTTCAATTTCTGTCACTTTATCCTGCATCCTCTTTGTTGTAAAACCTTTATTTAACCAGATAAGAAAACGTGAACGTAGCACGCCTGTAAGGTGATTGGCGCAGAAGGAGGAAGCGCTGCTGTTGCGGAAATGAGGAGTGAGGATTGGTTTTCCTTTTGGAAAGAACGAGATAAGTTGAGCTGTGTTAGTATAGCTTGCTCAATAAAAGTTTAAAAAGTGCATCAGACTTGGTGTGCACTTCTTCTGGACGCTACAATTGATGTCAGAAGTGGGATGAAATGCCTCCCAGTTCGCCTTGCCATCAAACCTGGGAGTCTTCATTGAGGGCGGAATTCCCCCCGTGGCAAGCAGCGTGGCTGCACCTGTAAACGCTCTCTCTCTCTCTTTGCGGCGAGCTCCTCACGTGGCACGTACCTCCCGATGACGTAGCACACAAACAGTGCAGTATGCGCAAAGTTTTACTTCTGCCACCAATTGTAGCGTCCAGAAGAAGTGCACACGAAGTCTGACGCTCTTTTTAAACTTTTATTGAGCAAGCTATACTAACACAGCTCAACATATCTCGTTCCTTCCACACGCACGTCTCCTCACTTCTCATTTACGCA